>NC_053448.1:55874074-56075564 GCF_007990345.1 Gossypium hirsutum
ATTGTTAAAACTAAAGGGAAGAAGAAAAGGAAAATAAAGAAATAAAAATAAAAAATTAAATTGTTCAAAAAAAAAGTATAGGGACTACTTTACCAAATAAAAACATAGAAAAATTATGTTAAAAGAGATGGAGAAGGGAGGAAAACAAAGGGAGAATCAGAAGAGAATGGAAAATAAAAAAAAGTTAAAAGAACATAAAAGAAAAAAATTGCTCCAAACGAAAAAAATATGGGGACCAATTGTATAATTTAACCTAAATTTTTTTGTTTAAAATGATGATTTAACGTGCCACGTCAAATTACCGTTATACCGTTAACGATAATTAACGGCTCAGTGACTAAAATGTTACAACAAGTTAATGTAAGGGACTAAAACATAACATTTTAAGCATATGTGACTAAAATGCAATTTGAGGTAAATAAAAGTGACTATTTTGATAGCTTACCCAAAGTTTTAATAGATGATGAAAAACAATTTATCCATTTTCTTCATTATAATCATTTTATTAAACACATGAATATGGACAATTTTTCATATGTATAATTTATTTGACTTTGTATATAAACTTTCTCATTTCACAACTTTAGAGATCACTGACAGATTATATATTACATGAACATGATTTAAAATATAAATTTTGCTCGGATTTTTTTCACAGGGACCCCATAATTTATTTTTAATTTTGAAGGGATTTCTTTACAATGCAAAACTTTTGCATTGATTTATACCAGCATCAGTACCCTTTAATTTCGATCTAATTCAATATTTATCTTTGTGGCTACCTGCAGCAAATCATGGCCATCGCAACACAAGCAAATTAAACCCAGGGTTTGATTTGATTTGATTTAAGTGTTATATATAGTGTACTAGACTTGGAGATGCAAATAACTAATAATAAATTAGTACCTTAGTACGTACGTACAGTACCAATTGTAGTTTGACTTACCGGAAAACTTTTGCCTGTGGTCATTCTTTCTTGGGTTGATTGATCAATTATGATATTCCATGCATACATACACACAGTACAACCACCCTTTAAAGAATTGGGTTAATTGCAGACTTGAACATGCAAATTAATTCAGATTCTCACCATATTGAAGAGGTTGAACGTGCATGATATGACTTTGGTAATTAATCCAAGAGAGTTTTTAATTAAGTTTCCGTACAACAAGGCATGCAGAAACAGATTCTTCCAGTATTTCATGCAAAAGAGTGAGTATTAAATGCAAGCCAGTGAGGTCATGCCGTGTGTGCCTGCACAGAATACGTACGTAGCTACTTGGTATATGGAAACCGTATCGTATCCCATCCATTCCTATGGGCTGCGGGGACAAACAAAAACCAGTTTGCAACAAACAATTAGTTGAGTTGTATAGGGTGGCTACTTGTTTTGGTAATGAAGATAAGTTTCTACTTTTTTCAAGGACGGTTCATAGATATTGGTTTTTGTGTGTGTGTGTGTGTGTGTGTGTGTTGGGCATTTATCGTTTAGTATATTTTTGTATTTATAATATTCTCCCCTCTGTTTCTTTGTCTCTTCTATCACTATCACTGTCTCTCTCTACAATATGTTCCATTGTTTATTCCGAATGAGACAACATGGAATGGGATGAGCATTGAGTAGCCGGATTAATTAAAAAATCCTCCTCCTCCTAGGGTGGATTCCACTTCTGAGTCTGCCTCATTGATTAAATCCATGATGTCATCAATCCCTTGTAAATTGCTATCTTATTGGCATTCCAATTTGTAAAAATGCCAAAAATTTGGGCCCTTAAGCATCTGCATGCACCTTTAATACTAAATGAAATCATGGTAAAAAAGGTAATAGCTTTCTTTTCTTTACTTTCCAAGTCATTCTCTGACATTACAGATAAGAGCGAGGCTGTTTGCATGCACTATATTTACTTGAGCCGCATATTCTGTATTTTTGTAATACATACTACTAGTGGTATAATGAAGTTTCTTTTAGAGCAAAGGCGGATTATATTATATTATTGGCAAAACGAAATGGCCCATCTGTAAATTCTTCATTTTTAATCTCTTTAAAACTTATTAAATAATGAAGTAATTTATTAAACATGCATGGTTTGACCCAAATTATTAAATGTAATGGGCTCATGCACAGGGAGACACGTGCTTGTATTTGATTTGGACTACACATGCACGTAACTTAGTATTTACACGTCGATCAATGTTAGCTTTATAATAAGACTATGATGATGGATCCAATATGGTTAATATACTCTAAACTAATACTCCGACAAAGGAAAGTCAAAGCCAGACAATGCCAGTTGGATTCGGAGCTTTGACAGTCTATTACTAAAACTATATAAATAATATAGAAGGAAATTTGTTTTTGAGTTTATAATCTCAACACTCAATTTTAATTACTATTGTTGAGCCGAAGGTCTGGTAGATTGCATCGGGAGGTTTAGGCGTGGTCGTCACACTCATTTCCAAGTAGCATAGTTTAGTTTCTATTATTATGCTTGTGAATTACATCAGTGCTGCCCAATAGATGGCACCCAAGGAAAGTGTGTGTGGATGAATAATAAATGTTGCTAATCTAGAGAATGTCATCTTTGATCATGTGCAATCGTGTAAGAATTATATTTGATTGGACCCATACTTAGTACACAAACTAATTAATAATACATTGCGAGAATAATGCTTCACCTAACATTAAGCAACTAATGACTTTGGGGACTTAATTATTTTAATCTATTCAAAATTGACAAATAATCTTAAGTCAACCACTATCCTTTCTATCTACTCAAAACAACTAGTTCGGATTTCTATCATCAATAAATAAATATATGTCTATGCAAGTTATGCCAAAGAACATGGACTAAACAAAGGGCGTAATTCTTCTTCTTTAGAGTTGGGTACTTTAACATGGCAGCTCTTCAAAATGACTCTTCTTTAAATTTCTAAAGCCTTGAATTCTTTTTGTTTGAACAAATCAATCACTAAGAGTTTATTTGGGTGCCAGTATTTGATATGTAAGAAAAACTACTCTTTTTTATATATATATATCGTTTATTTTACGGTTTGAAATTATTATTTTTATATCAGGATGGTATTCAGGTGAAATTTTTTTTATTGATAATGAATTTCAAATATTTAAATTTGATTCAAATAACTGGTTGATGAGTAAATATAAGAAATGAGATTATTAGCATGTTAGTTATGTTATGTTGTATACATATGTAATAACAAGTTTTTCCAGGCAAAAGAGGATGAGATTGAGATTCCATAGTATGTAACTCAAATGTTAGATGAGGAATTTTAAATTTTTTGATAAAATGCCCCTTAGTTGAATAATTATTTTTAGAAAAATTTAAGGTATTTTAATTTAATGAGTTAAAAGAATAATTATGAAATAAAAATAAATTATATTAGAACATATAAAAATGATATTTTGAAGTTTATGGGTTTTTTTTTTCATTTTATAGTAAGACCATACAATATTAATGAAATAAGATTATCAGTAATTTTAAATAAAAATTATTGGAGTTGGAATAATAAATTCGAGCTATTCATAAAATTATTGTTCCATATCTCTCGTCTAAAGAGTTGCTAAATTTTTGCATTAGCATTGAGTTTTGGGTGCAAGAAGTTTAGCCCAAAAATTCTTGGGCTTAGTTATAGTATTAGGTGATACCTGCAGGCCTGTTTAGAGGCCGACATAATGGAATGAAGGTTTGATGTTGATGTAGATTGGGCGTGTGATAGCTCAATTGACAAAGCCCAAAGTGGAGAAGTTGGACATGGTTGTCATAGTGGAAGAGGGGTGCATCAGCTGGAGCAACCATGACAACGGTATCTGTCACCCAGTTCTCCCATGGACAGAGAGTAACTGCCATATCCTCCATCCGCACAACAATTCTCACGGACACAGTAACCAAGTTTTAATGCAAAAGGCTTCCTTCCAACCCAATGAGGAAAAGCGGGAGCATTGGTACTTGCTCAGTTACTCAAGGTGAGTTTGGATGGGCGGTGCGTTTACCCGCGGTTAGTGTAAAAATAGCGGTAGCTGTGAGATTAGATACTGTAGCGATACTGTAGCGTGAGACAAAAATTAAACTAAACGCACCGCACCGCACCGCACCGTACCGCCGATCCAAACCCACCCTTACTCAAGCTGATCGCATGGGAAGGAAAGCTTCTTACAAAAGGATTCTACTTGAATGTCATAATTCATCTATGGAGCCAGACCTATCTCCTTCCAAATGGGAAATATATGTTTTCCATATTCACCACACCATCACTCGTTCACTTCATTGTTTTATTTGTGAACAGAGGGTTAGATACTTACCATGATGGTGACAAAACAGTAAAAAAGCAACTTTTATTTATTTTGAGGAAAGAAAACAACTTTAAAATATTATAATTATTATTGAAAATTGAAATATCTCTATATCGTCGAAAGCAAACGCTAAATAAATAACTTTTAAAATCAAAATACATTTCAAACCCAACTTCTCAACCAAACACAAAATTTGAAAAATCACTTTTGGACCAAAATTATTGTTTTACTCGTTAAGACACCCAACAGTGAGTTTTATTCTACCATATACCAATTTTCTTTCTTCCTTCAAAGGTGTAGGTCTGTATTTTTGAAGTAGCAATGTGTAAATACTTGTTAAATCAAAGCAGTTTTAGGAAATATCACTCCTTGCATAATCATTTCATGTTGAGAAGATAAGATTGGGATGTTATGGAAAATATGCATTGAAGGCTTAGATATAGATATGGTTAAGAATTCAATTTCTAACTTTTTTTTTTTTTGGAGTTCAAGTGTTTTTGTCCCTCCCTCCTTGTTGATCAAATAGTGCACTCGCAATTGAGTTTGTAAGTAGCACTCTCCTTACTAAAATGAGTTACACGAAAGTAATTTTCACTAAACTATCATTATATGCATTATTTTCATAATTTCACTCACATTACTCATTATAACATGAGCATGGTTTTGTTCACTTTAATTACCCAATAATTCATAACACGTTCTTATGAATTATTCCATATCTCACCCATGTTCTATAAAATATGTAACTTGTTTCATAACTACTTTGGAAAGACTATATAGAAGATCCAAAGTTTCATTTTGGGGACTTTTGGATCTTAAACTTAACTTTTTAAAATTTTCTCTACAATTTTCTTTTTATAATCACAATAATCATCGTAGCTCTCATGTTTCTTATTGCGTCCATCGTTCTTGGTGGAACAACCATTGAAACCCATGGTTTTATCACCAAAGTAGAACTTCAAAAGTTGTTAGAAGAAAAAGTATTAAAAAAGATAATAATAAAAAAGTTCAACCGATTCATTTAAGTTGGCAAGTCAATTGACCCAACCTCTTGTTCTAGATTAGTACATTAAACGATTTTCGGTCCGATTTCGAAAACCATGATAATAATAACAATAGTAATAATGTTTAGGAAAAATATGTCATACACAACTTATTTAAAGGTGTGACAATTGTCTTATAATGTATAATAAAAAATAAAATAAAAAAATAAATATAACACTTAACATAGTCTTAACCTGCTTGCTTAAAAAACTCTATAAAGAATACCCTAATGTTTAAATAAAAAAGATAAATGCTTTTATTTTGTTTTAAAATAGTGATTTGTAAGTTAGCATAAGTTAATTTTAACACATAATGGACATATTCGATTTTGTGAATTTCAATTAAGTCAAAGTAAAAAGTTTGGTTAAAATGATTAAGTTTATTAATTATTGATTATTAAAATTTGATTAAATTAATTGATTTAATATAAAGAAAAAATAAAAAATTCAAGCGTGTTTAAATATAAAAAAAATCGATTAACCTTTTGACAGGCGTTAAATGGGTGTGGAAAAAACAAGATGTACCGGTTATTCTTAAAAGCTGACGGGTAAAAGTGTAGGATTAAAAATGTGGGGAACTCTTAACCGGGTTTACGGGGCTGGGCTGGGCAGGAGAGCTCTTCTCCTACGTACAACTTACAGCGATTAAATGGAAATATTGAAATTTGATCTAATATTTTCTTAAAAAACACATCCAGAGATTGCACTGTTGTTATAGACAAATATCTTCCCCATCCTGAAGCATTCAACGCCAAAGAGATAAATAACACGATGATTTTTTTATGTTAGTTGAGCAATTAGGATCAAACTCATCTAAAATGCGGGGATGGAGAAGCGCTGTTCAAGAAACTGCTGCCTCAAAACCCCTCTTTCTAACCATATACGCCACCGTTATACTGGGGACAGTGGTGTCTTCCTTTTACGTATTCTCCGCTATTTACTCTCCAACCGCTTCCCCCACTCGCTCTATCTCTTCTTCTTGGCTTTTGGCCCCTCCTCTCTCCCAAAGTAGGCTACTTTTTCCTTTCTTTTATTTAAGCTTCCAGGGTTTCTTTTTGTATTTTAATGCAAATGTTGAGCATATGTTTTTAGAGCTGAGTAACATCCTATTCCTTTCTGGGTCCTTGTTAAAATGCAACTTTTTTCCCCCTTTTTTTGGGTAATAATTTTTTTCAAGTTTTGCTCAAATGCCTATTTGGTGGTTGTATTTTAGGGGACATTCTTTGTTACATATTATTTATGCTGCATCAACTTCGCTCATTTTAGCTTTTCATGATTGTCTTAACTTGGCAGATGGGGTTTCTCTTTCCAGCAACATTTCTCAACCATCACAGCATAGGAGCAACAAGTTGAGACCTATTTGGGAGGCCCCATCTCGTACTTCCAAAATGCCTCGTTTAAAGTCCTTTAGACTAACTAAAGAACTGGTTGCACAAAGGGCAAAAGATAATGTCATCATAGTCACCTTTGGTAACTTTGCTTTTATGGATTTCATCCTGACTTGGGTTAAACACTTGACCGATCTTGGTGTTTCTAATCTTCTGGTTGGTAAGTTGTTAAATCTTCTAGCAGATACACCAGAAGAAATTGTGCTTGAAAGTGGACAATAAGTTAGAATTGTTGTAATTTAGGTGCTATGGACACCAAACTACTGAAGGCTCTGTATTGGAAAGGTATCCCAGTCTTTGATATGGGCAGCCATATAAGCACAGATGATGTTGGCTGGGGTTCTCCCATATTTCATAAAATGGGGAGACAGAAAGTCTTACTTATAAATGCAATACTTCCTTTTGGTTTTGAGCTATTGATGTGTGATACAGACATGGTGTGGTTGAAGGTACTAGTCTATGCCTGTCACTTAATTCTTCCTCTCTAGTTCAAGCTTTCCTCCGCTTTTTATATGATACTTAGCATTATTACTAGTCTTTGTTTGTTACTTGATCGTTCCTTTCTGGCTCAAGTCTTCTTTTATTGTTTATGTAATACTTACCATTATTTTGATTGTTCCATTTTTCACCCTAAAGTAGATACATTAGATTTTATTGGACTATTATCATACTGTGGAAGAATATAGATTTCTTTGATTCTATACGAAATAAAATTTCAGTGATAATATTAACTGTTCCTAGGTGTTGCATTTCCTAAAATTTTATACTTCTCACTTTCTGTGCATTTTTATTGGCTTAGTGTTTCTTACTTTGCTGCCTTATATTATGAAATTGAAACTCAATGCCATTTTCTCATTGTATTATACCTCATAATTCTTTAAAGTCACCCAGAAGATATACATCACAATCATACTTCATATTTAATGCTCCTTTAACAGAATCCACTGCCATATCTTGCTCGGTACCCTGATGCAGACATCTTAACTTCTAGTGACCAAGTTGTGCCAACAGTTGTTGACGACAGGTTGGCTGACTGGAAACAAGGTAAAGACTTGTTTCGGGAAGAATTTCTTTTTAATCAGCTTATCTTGTTTTCAACTTGTGCCCCCATAGTAAGTATTGTTATTAGATACCTTTATTCTTCTTTTTTATGATACCGTATATACATTCTATCAGAGCTCTAGTCACATCGCCTTCTTCTTTTAACCTATATATCGCCATTCTAGTAACTCCTGTTAAAACTGAATCTTTCTTTTCCTTAAACAGTTGGTGCCGCCTACAATATAGGAATTTTCCACTGGCGCCCAACACCACCCGCGAAAAAACTGGCAAAAGAATGGATAGATATGCTTTTAGCTGATGATAGGATATGGGATCAGAATGGATTTAATGAACTTGTACGTAGGCAGACAGGGCCAGCCTTTGATGATGAGAGTGGAATTTTTTACTCTTATGATGGAAATCTCAAGCTGGGAATTCTGCCAGAAAGTTTATTTTGTAGTGGACACACTTATTTTGTTCAGGTAGGATCCATATGCTAGTTCTCGGCAACTTAGATACATTCTCATCCTGTTTTCATTTTATTGGTTTTGTTAAATTTAGTTTCTTATTTTACATGTTTTTCCTGTTGAACTTTAGTTATCTTGATTGTACTTGTCAATAGATAGCTGCATATATTATATACCATGTTTGTCTGAAGCTCTAATGCTTTTGGCAGGCTCTGCATCAGCAATTTAGGCTGCAACCATACGCATTGCACACTACGTTCCAGTATGCTGGTACTGAAGGGAAGCGTCATCGACTGCGGGAAGCCATGGTTTTCTTTGATCCTCCAGAATACTATGATGCACCTGGTAATTTTGTACCAGCTGTGATGTTAGTAGCTATATTAGTACTATATGTTTTCTAACAAATATAAAATATCAGGTATTTCTATGCCGGCTATTCTGTAGATTTGATGGTAGGACCCCTATTATCTCTCTATTGCTCAATATCTTTGGATAATTGGAGTTTTAAGACAGTTTTTTGATCCCACCAAGCTTCTGTTATATTTATCAATCTGATATGGATATGCTAAAGTTCATGTAAGGTGAAGGGGTCACATCTCTTATGGATAGGCATCAAACATTTGCAACATGGGCATTTTAGAACGAAGGAAATGGCCCACATAACATAAAGTGTGGCTACATTATTGTGTTCTTTAATACTTCTGTTTTCTTTCTCCTTGTATGTATCATGGTTAAATCTTCATGGAACGGAGGATCTGCTTATGTTGGTTCTCCAGAATTCATGAAGTATATAATTCTACTAGCTATTCCTGTAACTAAATGTATTCTGTTTTCTCATGTTAATATATTTCCCATCATATTTTCTGCATGTGTTGGTTAGGATGGGATGTAGAGTGAAATCTACTATCACCAACTTTATCAGGAGAATTTTGAGTTTTGTATTGAATGAACACATTTTTAACTTTTTATCTTTGATCCCATTTCAAACAAATGGGGTTATATGGTCCACTGTGAGTTCAACTTTTCAAGCAATGAAGATCAAATCAATTGAATTTGGATCTTTGAAGACATCCATAGCATGATTTATGCTGTCTGTTAACTTATTGAAGGAACCATGCAGGAGGATTCTTGTCATTTAGACCTTCTATTTCTAAGAGCTTGTTACTGGATGGGGAGCATAATCTTGAATCGCACTTCTCTCTTATTAATTACCAAGTATGGATGATTTAATTTAGAACTACTAGCTTCTGCCAATTAAATCATCTGTGGTTATTCGTATAATTTCTGTTTTTGACAATTTTGTTCAGATGAGACAAATAAGGTCAGCACTTGCTATTGCCTCAGTGTTGAACCGTACACTGGTGAGAATTCTATGATTACTTGGTAGTGTCTTACGACTTAGTGATTACTTTTCTGATTAGTTTTAGTGTCAAGAGTCTACTTTTTATGTGAAAGAAATTGAACCAAATTTTGAAGTGGTTTCGATAAGATTCTTGCTTATGTCATTACAGTATGAGTTTTGCCATGAATTACTTGTGCCTAGCAGTAACAAAAGTAATCAAGGGAAAACAATCTATAATTTAGAAATTCATCTTAGCAAAGAGCCAATGAGATGTGTTGTGCAGGTAGTATGACATTGTTTGGTGAAAGTTTTCTAATACATTCCAAATGTAAACTTTGGTGTTGCATTTATATAAAGGTTATCTAATCATCAATGTGCTTCTCACTGTAAATTTCAGGTTTTGCCTCCATTATGGTGCAGATTGGATAGGCTGTGGTTTCCACATCCTGGGGCACTGCTGGGGTCATTGACTAGACAACCTTTTCTCTGCCCTTTGGACCATGTTTTTGAGGTACCTTTAAGTTGATAGTGGGAATCATTAGGCCCTTTTTTGTTTCTCCTGATAACATTCCTTTGCAAGTTGTCAGTCTTTTTTCCCCTCCCATTTATCTGTGCATCCATGAAATTAACCAATATCAATTTAAATTACAACATAAAATACAAGGATCTTGCGGAAAGTGGGGCGGTAGGCATTCTCATGGACTTCTAAATTTATGATTAGATAGTTTAATGTCATGTTTCACATTTTCTGGACAAGCTACCTTTTTTCATCCCTTTTTAAAGAAATCATAGGATGATAAAGGATTGTCAGATGAATGTTGTGGTTAGAGGTTGTGTAATTCTTGTATGCTAGTGAATTGTTGCAGCATAAATCAGCAGCTGAATCTATGTTCAGAACGTTTCTGAGAACTCAACCTGTGATTCTGTTTTTGAGTGATTTGGGAGGTGTGAGACGGGGATGATTATGATCAAAATGCACATTAACTACTTCTTATCAACTCTGTTGTCAACTTATTTAGACTTTTAGTCTACTGTCATGTGGTTAACTTCTGGCTGGTTCAGACTTATTTTCTCAATGAGTGTCAAAAATTGAAGTCTTCTTTTTCTTTTAAGAAAAAACTGGTCAAAGTGTGGATATGTTTAATTGACTTACAGTCCAATTAGGCCTAAAACTAAAAGCTGTGGTTCATTTTGTCCTCCAGTCTTTTGATTGAGCTCCATTTTTTTAGAGTTCTATCGTGAGAAGATGCTTTTGCTTTGAGCATGAGAACTTGTAACTCTTACGGAATAAAGTATGCACTGGTGCAGGTGAATGTAATGTTGAGAGACCTTCCAGCGGAGGAATTTGGTCCTGCAATCAACATCAGAGAGTACTCTTTTCTCAACAACCCATTCTTACCCCAACGAGTAAATTAATATCTGTGATATAGACTAAATTATCTATTTTCGATGATCTCCTTCAGGAAGCTTTAGTTTGAGATGTTGTTTCAGGTAAGAGAGTCGTGGCTTGATGTTCAGCTTTGTCAAGAAGGAACTGAAGATTGCCATGCGTCAAGCAACACAAGTCGACCGGGTCTTTTAAGATTTCCTAAACGCAGCAGTGAAGAAACGGTATGGTAAATTATTTGTTTCCTGATATAAAATTTGTTCATAATGGAGCAATCACTTCATATATTCTTGATGAATTAGATCCTATGTAGTGAATTGTTCTATGGTAAGAGCTTATGTTGCTCTGGCACTTCATTCTTCTCGAAATACCTGTGTCCAACATGGGCATGGAGATATGACCTCTCAAGGACTCTCCAATACATGAAAAAAATTGAAAAAAAAATGGACATACCAGTGTCAGACAAACACCCGTATCTGACACACGAGGCCGAGTACCATAAGTTAGAGCTTTGTTGGTTAAACTTTGGAAATTTATTTGGTCCATTGCCGATGGATTTAAAAATCTCCGCAAGCAGGGGTAAAATACTGCCATGTGTCCTTTGGTAATATTAAAAACTTAAAAAATTGCTGGAAATTTGCTAGATTGTATGATATTTAATGTAACCAAGTAATTATGATTCTTTTGTAATTGGTATTAGCACTCTTTATAATATGGTCATGTTAGCTTGGTGTCCTTGTTGGCTTGGTGTCGGCCTTGTTGAATTCTTCTAAATTGCAGTTGAAGAAGGTGTTCTCTTCATTCAAGGATGTCAAAGTCATTCAGTTCTCTTCGATGCAAGATACTTTTCTTGGTTTCACTGACAAGGCAAGTCTTTTCACCAAGCTGCAACTTTTCTGCTTCCATTATTTTACCTTAGTTATGTTGCATTAATAGACTAATATGGTTTATCATTGAAACTCAGACAAGAGAGGAGAAATTCAGGAAACGTGTAAAGCAGTATGTAGGTATATGGTGCTGTGTTGAGAACCACATTCCTGGACACATATATTATGACATGTATTGGGACGAGAAACCGGGTTGGAAACCTATTCCACCTAAAACCCCAGAGGACGATCATCCACCTTTCTGAAGCCCTCTCTTCACCCTCTTATCAAAAGGTTGCCCAAGTTCTGGCCTTGGGAGGTAGAAAAAGTGACAGTGACGGTGACAGTGACGGTGACTGTGACAGTGATAGTGACAGTGACCGAGTTTCAAAGCTGCTATGGTTCCTAACACATCGTCAAAAACCAAGAATATTGTCTTCATAGATTAAAATGGGATGAGATTGCATTAGTATTAGCATTAGTATTCCGACTCGGAGAACAAATGTCTGGAGTCTGAAATTTGGAACATTTGAGGGCTGATGTGTTTTTCACCCCTCTATATATGTACCATTGATAGTTTTTTTTTTTTTTTTTGCTAATTTAATCTTTGGGGCAATTCAAATAAAAAAGGAATGAAGGTACTGATTGGGAGAGAGTTAGTGCGACCACTGCCGAAGGACCTCTGTTTCATGGCTTCTTAGCTTATTACCTCGTCTTGAAATGCATTATTATGAATGAATGAGTACTCTTAAAGAGAGTCTGTGCCAAGGTAGGTTTTGGCTTTTCAAATCCCAAATCTCGTCTCCCTTAGTGGATTATTATAGGTTAAAATCACCTATTATTATTACAGGTTCTGATCGTCTTGGTAAACATCACACTTTAGCAAAGACTTTGAATTGAGGGTCATTGCTGGAACTACGGCTCCAATACCGCTGTATTTGTTTTGTACGTAAATAGAAAAGGAAAAGGTTACACTGGTTTCAATCAATTCAGATTATAATAGATGAATATTTACACCGAGTTCAAACAATGCGTACGATATATGAATATGTTGAATGGGTAACCGAGTTCAAACAATCAAGTCCTCAAAAGCCAACTTCCCAAGATACTTGATAAGGCTAACCGGGTACTTCTCTTCATCACTGTTGCCTCCGAATAAAAAATTTTCAAGCAGAATTCCTGTTGGCTGCAAGCTCAAACATCCTATCTTGTTTATCGGATCACATGGCCTCTTCTCAAATGTTCATCCTCTATTTGCGGCCAAGTCGTTTCATTTTTCTACTGTCGTTCAACCGTTTGCCAAAATGTCCCAAAGAGACTCCTATCGACTATATACCCAATTCTACGATGTCATTGATCTCCTTAAGTCCTCAACGGCAAGGCCCAGCCTAGTAACAGCTACAATCGCCCATTGCTTAGCTATAAAGATTGGTGCTCTTGCTCACCTGCCAGCTTGCACTTCTCTCCTCACTGCGTATTCAAGAGCCAAATATTTCATCTCAGCTTTGGCATTGTTTGATGAATTTTGTGACAGAGATGTGATCCTTTGGAATGCTATGATCAATGCTGCAGTTGAAAATAAGTCTTACAATGTTGCCATGCAGTTTTTCGTTGAAATGACTGAGGTGGGTGTTGCTTTTGATTCCACAACTTTGTTGCTTATTGTGTCAGCTTTATCTCATATGAAGTACTTGAAACATGGGAAGAGTTTTCACTGTTTGAGCATTAAAGTGGGTATGCTTGGGGATTGTAGTTTATGCAATGCTCTACTAGACATGTATGCTAAATGCGGTGACTTAACCTCTTCTCAGTCTATGTTTACATGGATGGATTGTCGAGATGTTATTTCTTGGAATTCAATGCTAAATGGTTTTCTTTATAATGGTCATCCTGGAAAGTCCTTCTGGTGTTTCAGAGAGATGATTTCATTGGGAATCAGAGTGGATAGTATGAGTTTGTCATGTGCTATCTCAGCATCTGCTGCTTCGGGGGAGTTAAGTTCTGGACAAACCATTCATGCTTGGGGAATAAAACAGGGGTACAACTTTGACATCTCGTGTTCCAACTCTCTGATTTCATTATATTCAGAGTCTGGAGATATTGAAGCTTCAAAGTCAGTGTTTAAAGAAATGGTGCTTAAGGATGTCATTTCATGGAATGCAATGATTGGAGGCTTTGCCTCAAATGGAATGATTTTGGAAACGTTTGATATGCTTTACAAAATGCAACTAACTGGATATGCTCAACCTGATGTAGCGACTTTATTTACAATAATTTCACTTTGTGCAGAGCGGATGCTATTAAGAGAAGGGAAGACTGTCCATGGTTTCACAATTCGTAGACAGATGATATCAGATTTATGGGTGATTAATAGCCTGTTGGACATGTACTCAAAATGTAATTGTATAATCAAGGCTGAGCTTTTATTTAATGCTATCCCCAAAAGAGACTTAGTCTCATGGAATGTGATGATCTCTGGCTACAGCCGGAATGGGTATTCAAAAGAAGCTCAAAGTTTATTTAAGACACTGACCCATCAGTGTTTACAGTTGAGTTTTTCAACTGTCCTGGCTGTTATTTCGTCTTGCATTTCCCTTGATTCCCTTCAGTTTGGTAAATCAATTCACTGCTGGGAGATAAAGGCAGGGCTTTCAAGCAATATTCTTATGGTTAATTCCCTCATGCATATGTACATTAATTTTGGGGACTTATCAGCTGCTTTTATGTTGTTTGACACAATTTCTTCCGAAGAGGATATTGCCTGTTGGAACACTATAATTGCTGGTTGTACAAATAATGGCCATTTTCGAGAAGCTTTAGCAACATTTAATTGGATGAGGCAGGTAATGGATGTTATGTGCGATTCTATCACCCTTGTGAATGTTATATCAGCTTGTGGAAATCTCTTGTTGATTTATGAAGGTAAATCCCTGCATGGCCTTGCCATTAAAACTTTTGTGGGATCAGAAACTCGAGTGCAGAATGCATTAATCACTATGTATGGAAGATGTGGTCACACTAAGAGCGCGAGATCAGTGCTTGATTTCTGTTCAAGTCGCAACTTATGCTCATGGAACTGCATGATCTCTGCCTTTTCCCAGAATAAGGAAGGAAGAAGAGCACTAGAATTATTTCACTTTCTTGAATTTGAACCCAACGAAATCACCATAGTAGCCCTTCTCTCAGCTTGCAATCAGCTTGGACTTCTAAGACAGGGAAAACAAATCCATGGTCTCGTATTGCGGATTGGAATCTTTGAGAATTCATTCATATCTGCAGCCCTCGTGGATATGTATAGCAACTGTGGACAGCTGGACCTAGGCTGGCAAATATTTACAAGGTCAAAGGATAAGTCTATTGCAGTTTGGAACTCTATGATTTCGGCTTATGGATACCATGGTAATGGCCAAATGGCAATTCAACTGTTCCACAAGATGTGTGATTCTGGCGTTAGACCATCAAAAAGCAGTTTCGTAAGCCTTTTATCAGCTTGCAGCCATTCGGGGCTTGTGAATGAAGGGCTTTGGTATTACAGGGTAATGTTGGAGGAATATGGAGTAGAAGCAGTAACAGAGCACCAGGTGTGCGTAGTCGATATGCTTGGAAGAGCTGGAAAACTCGAAGAAGCCTATGAGTTTATAAAGCAGATACCAGGAGAGGCTGGAGTTGGCGTTTGGGGAGCCTTATTAAGTGCTTGTAATTATCATGGAAATATGGAGATGGGAAGAGAAGTCGCAGAGCATCTTTTTGGATTGGAGCCTGAAAATGTTGTCGGCTACTATATTTCCCTGGCCAACCTGTATGTTAGTGTAGGAGGATGGAAAGATGCCATGGAGTTCAGGCAAATAATTCAGCACAAAAATTTGAAGAAGCTGCCTGCTTACAGTATTAATATTGATGCTGTTTCTTCTTCGGCTTCAGCATGGAAATGACAAAAGAAATCACACTTTTTTAAAAAAAGTACTAGAAGGTTTTTGTAATATTTGGAAAAGAAGTAATTTAGTTCTTTTCAAAATAAATAGAGTAATTTAGTCCAGCAATTTAGTTCTTATAAACAAAGTAATTAAGTCTTATGATATTTAAAATTGAGCAAATAACAAATAAAGGCAATCTTCCGCTAATTAAAGCTAACCTGACCTAGAGAGAGAAACAGAGTTTTGAAAGACAGCCATCTCGAGATGTACATTTTGTTCAATTTCTAGAGGGAGAAGTGTCCTGAAATTGTTGGGGTTTTATCAGCAGCAAAAGCAGAAACAAGGACAAAGAACAGAGCGGCAAGATGCATGAAACATTTACTTGTTCATAAACGTGCAGCAAGGAATGAAAAATTGATTTTTATTACCATATCAAAGCAATATATAATTTTTATAGACAATTTTTTCTACTAAACACAACTAATATCACTAATTAGCCTAGTAAGTTGTGAAACATTGCTTGTAGACTAAAACAAGTCAACCAAACAAGTTATTCCACTACCTAAACACATCAAGCTGTCATCAAACTTACTCATTTTCAACCAAACAAAATTACAATGTAACTAAACAAAAAACTTGCTATTGCAGCAAGCACACGAGCTGCAACATGCATTCAAGCGGCATGATTGGCCACTTTTCAACAGAAATTCCCTGATTTGCCTTTATATTGCTGACAGTATACTTTATGTATTTAACAGGCCATCATCAGACATCAGGCCACGGTATGTTGATCATATTCCAAAGGCAGTTCAAGGCAATGTGGGGCAGGTGCTTGACCAGAAAGATGAAAGGGAAATGAAAGCAAAACTCTGTCTTGATCTTTAACTCAACCAGGTCGTAGACCGTAATGTTGGGGATTTGTCTGGTGGAGAGCTTCAGAGATTTGCTATTGCTGTTTTTGCCATATAAAAGGCAGAGATATATATGTTTGACGAACCTTCAAGTTATCTTGATGTGAAACAGACTGAAAGCATCACAAGTCCTTCGATCTCTTCCCAGGCCTAATAGCTTAAATCTTCGTTTTTTCCCTTAGCCTCTAATGTTTCTTATAGTTTGAGTCGATCTATTTAGGGTAATAATGCTTTTTTCCACTATGTACTTCAGCTATGTGATTGTGGTCGAGCATGATCTTAGTGTCCTGGATTACTTATCAACTTCGTTTGCTGCTTGTATGGAAAGCCGGGTGCATTTGGAGTTGTCACCCTTCCCTTTTCTGTAAGGGAGGGAATCAATATCTTTTGGGCTGGATTTGTCCCTACTGAAAATTTGAGGTTCCGAGATGACTTTGAGGTAAACCTGTAGGTTCCGAGATGACTTTGAGGTAAACCTGTTACCAGTACCCATTATTAATCTTCATTATCTTTCCATCTTTAGCACTCCGTTTCTCTTTGTTTTAGGTTGCAGAGACCCCACAGGAAAGTGCTGAGGAAATTGAAACCTATGCACGATACAGATACCCAACCATGACCAAAACTCGGGGAAATTTTGAAGTAATTGAATTTGAGGGTGAATTTACTGATTCTCAGATTATCGTAATGCTCGGTGAGAATGGGAGAGGGAAGACCACATTTATTCGTATGCTGGTATTTTTCTCTTTCATCCTTTGTGCATATTTTTGAAGTTATTTTAATTCATGTCTCAATTTGTTTGATTTTATTGGATAAATCTGCAGGCTGGTTTGTTGACACCTGACAGTGTAGAAGGTTCAGATGTGGAGATACCCGAGTTTAATGTTTCATACAAACCCCAAAAGAGCAGTCCCAGGTTTCCAGATACAGTCAGGCTCTTGCTACATCAAAGGATACGGGATTCATACATGCATCCTCAGTTTGTTTCAGATGTGATGAAGCCTCTTCTCATTGAACAACTGATGGATGAGGAAGTAGCGAATCTCTCAGTAGGAGAGTTGCAAAGAGTCGCATTGGCTTGGAAAGGTAAATGTTGTAAATTACCCAAAAGTCTAAGGATATTAATTCACATATACGTATTATGTATCTATCTCAGTCCTTTCCTCGTTCTATTCCAGGCATTACTTTTCCATGCTCACATACCTAGGTGTATATTTACAGAAATACTTGTTTGGTTATTTCCATGCAGCCTGCAGATCTTTATTTAATAGATGAGCCGAGTGCTTATCTTGACTCGGAGCAGCCTATTGTTGCTTCCGAAGTCATCAAGAGGTTTATCCTCCATGCAAAGAAAACCGCGTTTGTGGTTGAGCATGATTTTATAATGGCAACTTACCTGGCAGATCGTGTTATTGTGTATGAGGGGAAGCCATCAGTGGATTGTACTGCAAATTCACCTCAATCGTTGTTGACGAGCATGAATCTCTTCTTATCTGTGAGTCTTGCAGCTGTCCATATTCATTGCTAGATTGACCACTCTTATTCACTTGTGTGGTTTTTGGTGCTCACCCTTGCACATCATTGCACTCTACAGCATTTGGACATTACTTTTAGGCGGGATCCAACCAATTACCGACCAAGAATTAACAAACTAGATTCAACGAAGGACAGGAAGCAAAAGGCTGCTGGGTCATATTATTATCTAGATGATTGACACATTTACGTGACAAAGTGAGGCGTGCCTTAATCATTTTCTGTGATAAGTGAGGTGTGCTATAATCAATTTCTGTTAAATTGTTTACAGGTTTGCTTTATGTGGTGTTTGCTGAACTAATTTTGTTTTTTCTCCATTGCAGTTTGCTGAATTCAGATCAGACAAAGCAAATGGGGAATGTGGGATCTCCCATGAGTACTTCTGACGTCTATAGAAATGCTGTTTCAGGAGAAATTAACAAAATCTTCGAGGCATGTATCAATGCCATTATTTTTAAAGTTCTTTTTACCTTATCTATATTTTTTTTTTGTGCAAAAGAGTTGCTGGCAAATGAATCTCAATGATACAATAAAGTTCAATGACTGATGAAGTTTTACATTGACGAAAACAATTCACTAAGAATTGAGCAGAACATAGCAAGAGGATCAATTTCTATGAAGAATTTATGCACTAATTCTTTATACCATCCAAATAAAATTTCACTTCTATTTATAGGACTATTCAATAGATGACGATTAGGATAGTCACATCTATTAAGAATAAATACAATTATTCATTACATATTCTAGGTTGAATAGAACTGTTATTGTTTCATTTTGATTTGCATTTGCTTTTCTATTCAAATTATATATATGTATATATATTTAAAATAATTACATTTAGGGCTATTTGGACAATATAATTACATTTTCTTGTAATTATAGAAAATTGTAATTCTTTGACATATTTAGTAGATAACGTGTAATTATATTATAATCTTATATGTCACGTTTAGTAGTATAAATTGTAATTACATAATTACACAATTTATACTTTTAAAAATATTAGTACGATAGAAGACTCTCGAAACAAATAAAAAAATTAAAATCAAATAATCATATGTAATATGTTAGTCTAAGAAAATAGTTGATAATACGAGAATTAATAAAAGCAACAAGAAAAATAAATACCATATGCAATTTTATCTAATTTTTCTAGGATTTCATATCATTGGGTTATTCCCTCTTTAACACTTAACATATACTTCATTACTCCTTATTATCATCTGTTGGTCTTTAATCTAGTTTATTTGAATCTAAATCTGTATTTGTATCATTAAAATTATAAATATTTCATTCTTCCACATAATCACAAATGGATAATCTCAAATCCACTTACTTATGAGATTATGAAGCATGCAATATGCTAGTACAATCCAACATTTTTTATGCTATATATTGAAGTGACGTTAATATAATAATTTTTTTTTAAAACAACAAATACCTTCTCAACCACATTTCGAAGCTTTAAATGTTTCAAATTAAAGAGTTCGTGAGTCAAATATTTTTTACAACACTTGTTTTGATAAATAAGTATATATATATTTTTATAATATATAGCATCAACATGTAAATAAGTTATATCCACACTTTTTTGTCATAGTATAAACATTGGCTCATTATTGGACGCAATGTAAGAAAATTTGAATTTTGTATTATCAACTACACTATGTCATCTTTGGTTAAGATTGAAGTTTTAACTCATTGTGTATTCAAATTTGAGTTTTATGATATATAATTATCCTGTGTGAGTATCCAATTTCATCATGTGTTATTGTCATGGAAAAATGACATACTATACTATACTATAGTTATACTATGTTAAGTAAAGCTCAAGCTCAAATAAAATGTACGAATTATCTATAGAATTTAAAAGAAACCATAACTAGAGACTTAAGGTGTCAATTATTCATTCAGTTAACATATAAAATTGTAAATCATTACCACAACTTCTTTTTGCCTAAAATTCCGCGTTTCTTTCCCTTCTTCCCTTTATATTTTCCGTGCTTCCCATGCTTAACTTTACCGGCGTGTTGTCCATAAGCACCATGCCCTAACACCCACAATTATAAACATATTTAGTAATGTTCGTAATATTTTCTTTTTCAGCGAAAAAATTATATATTAATTTTCAAATTAAATTTTTACCCGAATAAGAAGCTCCAGGATAACCAGATGGAGGGTGTGCACCATGAGGATAACCACCTGGTTGGACAACAGGAGGATAACCTGCTTGTGGGTAGCCTTGAGGAGGATAACCCTGAGGGGGATATCCTCCAGGTGGATGGTGTCCTACATGAGGGGGATACCCTCCAGGAGTAAGATGTCCTCCATGTGGTGGATATCCTGGGTGTCCCCCATGTGGGGGGTACCCTCCAGGAGGATATCCTCCTCCTGGAGGGGGATACCCTCCGGGCGGTGGAGCATATGCACCTGGTGGATATCCTCCATGATGATGGTGTCCAACATGACCATATTTATGTTTATGCTTTCCCTTCTTTCCCATGTTTTTTTTCTCAGTTGATCAAAAACTAATCTTGTTACATAAATTAAGACAAAAATTATGAGATTTTGAATGAAAAGAAAAAAATAATAATAAAGTAAAAACATAGTGATAGATAAAATAGTGAATTATGAAACACTACTATGTAGCATAACATGCAACTTCAAAACTCTAGCATCTTAAAATAATAAATGAATCATTTCATGTTGGGAAGCAAAATTCAAAAAAAGATAGTTGTTTATTAACAAATTTCTCATAAACAAAAGTTAATCATTTTAATCCCATCAACAATTAAACAAATAAGAGTTTATTTCGAGATAATCACTTCCGCCCTTGCATTTGCATGAATGTTTAAAACATCCATATTCATAGATTTCACTCCACCTCACTTCTTTTATCCATGATTTTCTAATTTAATATTATAAAAGTATACATTTATAACTTCTTCATGGGCATAATTTTGCTGTATATAACTTTTTACCGTAGGCAATATATTCACACACATATATATGGTTTTAGTATATATTAAAAATAAAAAATATTAAAAATTGACGGGTCGGATTTTACCTTCGATAAGTGGAAAGTGAAAATGCAAACAATATACGAAAAGTTGATTGAGAAAAATAGAAAATTTTCCATTTAGGTCTTTTAAAATTTTAAATTAGTAAAGATAAAATTGCACTTTGCCGCCCAAAAAAATGATAAAAAAAATTTGATTTAAAGACATAGGCTATTAAAATGATGAAATTTCATTTTTATTATCGTAAAAATTACAATTTAATTTCAGCCCCTACAAAAAATTTGACACCAAAACCAAAAGCATTTTGGGAAGTTTTTGCATTTCCAGTAAGACTAATGAGTAGGGGAATGGGATCTAACACAAATGATTATAAAAAATGTCTCAAAACAAATGGAAAATTAAAATAGCCATCGGAGAGGCATTAAAGAAGAATTGTAGGTCTTACAAATAAAATACGAAGGGGGGTGTGGTGCCTATCCGATAGGCGGCACTGGTGGTGCCTATCTGATAGGCGGCACACCTAGTATATTTTCCCCCTCCCCACTCCCCTATCCGGCTCGTATCAGTTTGAAAAAAATTAGCAGAACAAGAGAGGGAGAAGAGAAGAAAGAAAGAAAAGAGAAAAAAGAAAAGGTATTTTTTATTTTTATTGTTATTTTCAAATATAATAGATTATGATAAGAAAAAAATTATTTTGTTAGTATTATATAGTTTGTTTAGTGTTATTTTTATGTTTTGTTTTAAAGTTATTTTGTTTATTGTGATTTGTTAGTAAGTTTTGTGTTTAAATTATTGAGAATGTTATGTTGTAAAAATTTTTAATATATTTGAAAGTTTAACTATTATAAAGTAATTGTTAGTTAGTGATAACAACAGGAAAAAATAGATAAATACTGGAAATATTTTTGTCATAGATATTGTTAGAAATGACAATAAATTTGATATTGTTAGAAATGGACTCTTTTCATTCATTAATTTTTTTATGTAAGTATTTTTATGTTGTTCGAAATTGTTTTGATATTTTTTGTTTATTTTTTAACAGATTGAGTATTTAAGATGGATAATCAGTTTTTCGTATGCGTTTATTTCGATGGAATCATCTTGACAATAACTGTTGGATGTATATTTAAATGTCGGCAGCAAATAGCAATAAGATTTAATAGAAATATCTCGTTCGATGATATGAAGGAAATGATTAGCGCAAAAATTGTTAGACGTTGTGGGAGAAGGATCTCGAAACTTTTCTACAAGTTTCTAGTTTCAACAGATACCATCAAATTCACCGAAATAGAACTTATAGACGATGAAGACGTGGAGACAATGATCGCTCTTTATTGTGGGAATCGGAGTAACCAAAATGCACCGATTCACTTATTTGCTGAGTTAGCCGGTGTGGAGCAAAATGAAGATCTCACTGCATATGGTGAAGAACATGAAGCTCAAGAACCATGTATGGTGGCTCCAATATCGTACATTGATAGTGAATCGACTATACGCGGGATCGATATTGATTTTAATGTTGCACCCGATATTAATGTGGTTGGTGATGATGGATACGATAGTAGTGATCCTTGTGATCAAGAGGTCGATAATGATAGTGATCCCGATGTAGACGAGGCCCCCGATGATATTGATGACGAAGACGTGAATGACGATGAAAACATTAACGAGTCTTCAATCAGGAACCATATTTGATGTATTGTAATACACAATAATCCTGGGCCACACATGTCGCTCATAGACCCCGACGCGACATACGTAGTCGAGTTCTCGGAGTATCCTGAAATACTACCTGCTCACCGGCTGGCCGTAAATTTCGATCCTAAAAAGTTGTTCGTAGGCCAGAGATTCGAAAGTAAGGAAGAGTGCATATTTGCTATTAAACGGTATAACATGAATATATCAGTGGACTATAAAGTCACAACCGACATTATAAATTAGGGAGTGTTAGAAGTCGGTGGAAGGCTGCAATTGACGGGTACAAGCTGCATTTATTCAAAATTCGCAGATGTGGGAGATACGAAAATTTGTTGGGCCTCACACATGTACATCAACATGTATGACAGAAGATCATCGAAAGCCTGATTCCAAAACTATCTGTACGTGTATCATGCCAATGGTGAAGGACATGCCGACCATTAAAGTTTCAGTACTGATTGCCAAAATGCAAGCACGATTTCAGTATCAAGTATCATACTGAAAAGCATGAATAGCTAAACAGATGACAATGAAGTAGTTGTACGAAGACTTCAATGCATCGTATAATGGGCTACAGGGACGGATAACCGCTATGCGGAGTACGTACCAGGGACTGTCATTGAGTTATAGACACGATCTTATTACGGCCCGGATGACTAACTACAACCTGGAAAAAGAATTTTCCATCGGATGTTCTGGACGTTTGGTCCATGTGTGCACATATTTCCCCGCTATAAGCCGTTTGTGCAAGTAGATGAGACTTAACTATGTGGAAAATATACACAAATCCTACTTCTTGCGGTTGCTCAAGACGGCAACAAGAATGTGCTCTCGATAGCATTTGCCATCGTAGATAAGGGGAATATGGAATCGTGGGAATTATTCCTTACCAACATGTGGAGGTATGTTATTAGCAACGATAATATTTGCATCATCTCCGATAGAGGGAAATGATTAATTGCCACCATTAGGCGTTCCGGTGTGCCATGAAGATCTGTTTACTACATCCGACACATCGCGGCTAACTTCTATCGAGATTATAAGAATGTAAACTGGCAGAGACAAGTTGTGAGAATGGGTAAAGGATAACCTTATCTTTTCAATATAAGTTTTAATGTTTAAGGGCAATATTATAACTTATCTTTTCTTAATACATATACAGCGCATGAGCTAGAGCCACTTTTCCAAAGAATAACTCGACTTGAGAGTGACATGGAAGGTCAAACGAACACATCTTTTCGACAGTGATAGGGTACATGGAGCCGTGGCAATAGGCTCAAAGTTTTGACAAGGGCTTTCGTTATGGTCAAATGACCACAAACTTGGTGGAGGGGATCAACGCTGTGTTGTTGAAAATACGACATCTTCTGATTTCATCTGTCTTCTATTCTACATTCTACAGGTTGGCTACCTTGATGCCAAGAATGGGTCAGCAACAAGTCAACTAGATAGAGGCGAAACACGTGTTTGTTGAAGATGTCAGGGATGCAATGGTTGCAAATCGTCGGATGGCGAGGTCGATGAATGTAGAAGTATAATCACGACATCTTGAAACGTTTTAAGTTATAGAGACCATTGGTTGTTACCCGGTATACCACCTAGGTCCTATGGAGTTGATCTTCGAAATAGATGACGCAATTGCAGGAGGTTCCAAACACTTCATTATCCATGTACGCATGTCGTGGCAGTGTGTGCTAAAGTCTCGCTTAATGTTGAATAATTTGTCGATGATGTGTGTCTACGTGGGAGGTGCCTCTGACGACTTTTGAGCTTTTCCCAAACAAAAAGGGTTGTGTAAGAATCTGAAAGGTCGTCTGCAGTCATCCAGAATCCGTAGTAAAATGGACATTCAGGAGAAATCTAATGGTAAGCATTGTGGCTTATGCAGATTAGCTGGTCATAATCGGAGTAAATGCCCGCAGCAAAACTACCATATTGGACAATCGTTACGATCGGGTAGGAATTGAGCTTATGTAATCCTATGTACCTAATTATATTACAAAGTTTGTTCCAATTTTTAATCTTGTAATATATTTAATTTATATAACAAAATTTATATTACAAAGTTTGTTACAAGTTTTGGTGTTTTAATGTTGTAATGTTGCAATTAATTTAATTTATGACCACAAAGTTTGTTCCAAGTTCTAATGTTGCAATTAATCTAATTAAATAAATACAAAGATTATCTTTTTCTTGATTTATATTTTTTAGAATAAAAAAGTACAAACTTTGTAATATTTAAATTGCAAGAAACCCCTAAAATTGATGGTTTGATGGTGTAGTCCTAGGGGTATATTTCTGTGGGGTTCAACGTTCACGTTGTGGGTGATTGCGACGATCAACATCCTCTTTATTCGCAGGTAGGGGTGTGCGAAACATGGAAGATAAATCATATGCTCCAAACGCTGTCGATGAACTTGAGCTGGGAGGAGTGCCATGTTGTGGTGGATACGACCCAGGAGGAGTAGAATACTGCGGTAGATACGAGCTGGGAGGAGTGTTATACTGCGGTGGATACGACCTAAAGATATCAAACCCGAAATGATATTCGTGTCCTTATGAGCCCGGGAAATAGTCATTGACCCGCAACTCCGGATGATAAGAACTATCAGTTGAATGTATATGCGATCGCTTGAGCTCGGGCTCCGACTGTGGCTCGGGCTCGGGATCCGACTGTGGCTCGAGCTCGGGCTCGGCCTCTATATCGGGCACTAGCTCGTATGCCCTAAGTCGATGCATGTGCGGGGGGACTACAGTCAACTACCCACCAAGTAAATATGGTTTTCCCGTACTAGAGTACCATTATATGTACTCTAATGATAGTTGCAAATCGGAAGAAACATCCATCTGTAGTCTCCGCGCCATCCGATTATCCCACATTGCAATATATTTTCGGTGCACAACCCCCCAATTATTTTCATGTTTTCCTCTTTTGTTGATTAAGTGAATCTTTCCCAACTGCATTGGCGGATCCAGGATATACTGGATGCAACCAAACTGCCAGACTACTCGACTATCTGGAAATTGATAATTGGTGCGTTAATGCACCACATGTGAGAATGAATATAGGTAGACAATGGTATAACAGCCGTAATTTCTAGTCTCCAATACGGCATCCAGATAAACTGCACGATTAATAACATGGTTAAAATTTAACACGATTCGAGTAAGATATACAAAGTAATTACATGTCACAAATATTGGAATAGTTTACCCCTTTCTCAGCATGTTATTCAATAATTAGACGATATATCGGGATAGTGTACGACCTTCCGATACCCGGATAAAAACTCCATCTACAAAAACAAATTACAAGTAAATATAGTGTCGTTAGAATAGTATCATTATAAAAAAATGTCAATTAATAACAAGTTAAATTTTATCACCTGTTCACTAGTGGAAATATGTATGGTTGGTGCCTAGCCGATGCCAAGAATGACATCCGATAAAGAGCCCATGACTGCAACAATACAAGGCATCCGCCTATGTCTACGGCATCAGGTTTTGTCGTCCGACAAAGCTCACGATACAACATAACCAGAACTGCGGAACCCTAACTATTCGAGCGGACATTCTGCAAATCAACTAATAGGGGTAAATACATCAAACGAACCCTGTTGTTGTTCGCATCGGGCATCAGTACACCCCCTATAATATGCATAATGTACGCTTGTTCAGTGGCATTAATTGATACATGTTCAAAATTAGTTTTCAGCCATGAAAATTTCAAACCCATAAAATTGGACTCAGCATCGACGGGCAAGACTCCTAGTAGGCTATAACAAAAGGCAGCAGGCTTAGCTATCGCACTTACACCCGTTACGGCACTCCCGTCGATTGAGAGCCCAAGTTGCAATGCAACATCCTCCAGAGTGACAGTGCACTCCCCACATGGCAAATGAAAAGTGTGGGCCTCCGGGCGCCAACGCTCGACCAATGCGGATATTAAATCGTACAACAAATCAAACGCCTGGATCAATGCTGCTGACCCGAATCCAGCTAACTCCAAGTATGGTATCAGTCGTTCATCCGGGGAATATCCTAAACCATTCACCCGATCCCTTAATGCGCGGTACGAGCTTTGACAGTGTTAAATTACATAAAATAGTTATAATAACATAATTTATTTCCGTAAATTACATAGATCTTTTTTTAAGGGAACCCGTGATTAACAAATAACAATATATTACCATATTATTAACTGTGTTTGATATGTGACCATCGTTCTTAATCAATGGAGTCATTGCGAAACCTACAATTTCAAAACAATTTCGGTTATTAATTTCAATGTTTGATGGATTTTAAATATTTATCAAAATACCTAAATTTATATATTGCTTTTAATTACAAAAAAATACCAACCAGTTTTTTCCACATCATATTTTTTGCTATACTACATTAACAAAATAAATATATCTTATAAATTCCAACTCAAACTCCAACTCAATGGTCTCGTTCACAAATTTCATCTCAGTGGTTTAATCTTTTACCTACATAAAAAACAAAAAATTTATATTAAAATACTAAAAATAACATGCCAATAAAAAAATATAACAAAAACATAACATAAACGATACATAATAAATACGAATATTTTTATTATTATTTTAAAATGATAATAAGTAAAATGTTTTGGTTTAAAATATAATATATATAATAACATGCCAACTTAATTATTGTCAAAAAATATAATTTTTTTTCATAGAAGTTTAAAAGAAATTTTATTTTAAATATTTATAAAAAACATAAAATAAAATTTAAAAATTTAAACTCTTATTCTCAATTATAAAATCTTAAAAAAATAGAACATATAAACTAATTCTTAATTTATCTTATAAATTCCAAATTCCATATCAATGGTCTCATCTTTTACCTACATAAAAAATAATATTAAAATAATCAAAATAACATGTCAAATAAATTTCATAAAAAATATATATAATCAACCTAAAACACACATAACAAATAAATTGCATAAAATAATAAAACATTCTTTGTACATAACATAAATAGGCTTTTTTACTTCAATACACATTAAAACCTTAATAGCTCTTTTTAACCAAATAATACCTTACAAAAATAAATTTAAAAATTAAATCCGAATTAAATCAATAATAATAACAACAGAAACAAATTAAATTAACATTGATCAATTAATTTATAACAAAAAAATTACATTTTCTTTTCTATTTTTTTTCCTTCTCTTTCTCTTCCCCTCCCTCTTTTCTCCTCCTCTTTTTTTTTTCTTTCTTTTTCCCTTCCCGCCCTCTCCTTCTCATTCTTCTTCTTCTTCTCTTCTTTTCTTCTCTTTCTCTTTCTTCTTCTTCACTCGCGGGGCAAAAATGAACCTTGAGGACCTTATAAATGAACTGCTGCATATAGCCGTCCTATCGCCTGCCACCGCGGTGCCGCCTCTGCCAAAGGCATCACCAGTGTCGCCTGTGCCGTCTCCTCCACCACTGGGTGCCGCCTCTTCCTTAAGCGTGACCCAGTGTCCTGTCCCATCGTGTCAGCGGGTCAATTTTTATGTCTGATTTTTACCATATACGACTCGTATTTGACCTGTATTTTTACATGTGTGCCGCCTATCTACATGCCTCCACCATTATTTTATTATTATTTTTTAAACTGTATTGTGTCAGAATATTAGGGTGGTGCCGCCTATGCACCACCCTCCACCCATCTAAATGTACCATTTTGGTACATAATTGTTGCATATCATTTTAGTTTTTTTATATTATTTAGGTAAAAAATCCAAAAATATACTATAAAGTAACTCCATTTATTTTGAGAATTCCACCAGCATTGTCTTTTTCTTACGAATTCAATCAATTAGTATTTGATTATCTATTTTCTTTGCATTTTAAAAAAAAGTTAACACTTATAACTTTAGTTTTATCTTAATTCGAAAGCTTTCCAAAATGTTTTTATTTTAAATAAAGATGATATTGCAGTGTAGTAGCATTCCTAGCAAAAGTACTTTTTAATTCATTGTTCTTGATAAGTATTTGTTGATGAAAATGCTCACTAGGAATAATATATTCACAAGGTGGTAAAATGGAAAAAGGGAAAAGAATCAAAGTAGGAAGAGGGATGGTGAAAAATAGGGGGAGAGGGAGAGAGAATCAGAGTAGGGGGAAGGATGGGAGAACAGTGATAGGGGGATGGAAAGTGGGAGTTCTGTTAAGCCCGTAATGGAAAATGGAAGCTCTGTTACGTCTTTAACGGGAAATGGTTAGTGGTGACTTTTTGTTATTTTTTGAGAGTTGAGTAACTGAATTGAAACCTGAGTTACTGTTTTGTCAATTATCCCAAAATTAAGTGACTGTTAGTGTAATTTATCCAAAAATGAAAGGATAATGAGAGATAATTGTAGGTCTTACAAACACAAAATAAAATTGTAATATAGACACAATTGCTAAATCAAATATGTATCTTATAACTTGAGTTCATTAACTATATATTCAAAATTTAAGGAGATTCTCACGCTATTACTTTTAATGCGTAACTGATAAAATTAATATGTTGTGAAGAAAGTGAATACAAAGAATTTAACAAGTTCGGTAACATTAATAAATTTATTTTTCTTTGGCCAAAAAAAAACACCTAGTAAAATGAAATACCCTCTTTTTCTTTATTTTTTTCTTTTCATTTGAATTCAATCAAATAATTACCTTATGATATATCTCCTCTCATTTTAATCAAAATTAAAATTTGAAATGCATTTAATCTTTACACTTTTTTATTCCTACTCTTTTTTTTAAACAAAGGTACATGTAACTGGAAAAACAATAAGTTTGTTTTTTGTTCAAACTAATGAACCAAGAGATGTCTTGAAACGAATTTGAATAAAACAGTGAACAAAGACAATAAATAAGGAGAGTAAATGGAAAGATAAGCACACAAACTTTGTTAACGTAGCATGAAAACAATCTTAAACTTACTCTGCGAAGCCTCATGTAATGAATGGTTCATTCAACAATTGATCTAGTAATTTATTAGCTAAAATTCTATCTACTCATACACAAGAAGTAATTGCAACCCCACCTTATTAGAACCACTCACCTAAATTACCTCATTTACAACCGTCTAAATACTTTCCAATAAAGCCAATAAAATGAGTGTAAAATACAAGTAAAAACCGGCAGCAAAAATACTAGCAAATGCAACTGGTATCAACCATGTCAATAGGTTGCCTATTTATAAGAAAAATCAGGCAGCTCCCTTTAGCGGCTTTGTGAAGATATAAAATTATCTCCGAGATAAAAATGTCTGACATTTATCTTAAATAAAACCTTTTGGTAAATAACTTAGAGATAAGTCTTATGGGATAGAACATGTCGATCACAAATAATTTTTATAGCCAATTTCGATCACCGCCATTTAGGAAGAAACAAGATATGCTTTGAGGATCATTTACTTGTAGAAAAAAAATAATGGTGAAGATCAAAAGTAAAAAAAATACCAATATCTAACTCCACTCCACTCTGAAGTAATGTCCAAACCATTATCTAAAAAGCTATTTAAACATCCATTGGAACGTAGAAATAAACAAACAATTCAAGCAGTAATGTCCGACCGTAATATTCTACTTTTAGTCAAATTCTTTAAGTTTTAATGAAATAGCTAATATTTCCTTTAGAAGAGTGGCAACCATTTCTACATGCTGAACGCAGACATAACAGCCGTGTAAAACAAAAGACAAAATCAGGAAATTGAAATGCGGGAAGGGGATTTTGTGGAAGGAGACGAGAGCTTTTCTTCAAGCTCAGTTTTCTTAAGTAAGCTTTGTTTTTTTCTTTTTATTTTAAACATCATATCAATAAATTTGAACTTTTTTAAACATGGATACCATGTAATTTAAAATTCAAGCCAAATAGAGTGCAACTTCTGCGGTTAAAAATAGTCCTCCCATATTTAAATAAAATTTGACAATTTTAACTCAAATTAAAAGCTTAAGTTTTAGCCAAAATAACTTAAGTTGTAAAATCAACAATCAAATTTATCATTATCCAACTTGAAACCTTTTACCATAGAAAGTTTGAAAATGATTGAAATTACTTCTTAAAATATATAATATTTTTGTATATCAGATAATATAACTTTAAATTTGCAAGATAAGATGTATAAAATTAAAAGGAATCAAGTGGTTGGAAGAAATGAAAATGAACTTCTTCCCCAAGCATTTGAACCAAGTTTGAATCTTGAAATCGACATTGTTAAGAAGGCTTTACCTGAATGCCATCCTTGATCCGAACAAGACTATGCTCAAAACTTAAAATGGATAAGGACACCTATGGTTATACCTTGATTCATTCCAATCAGCGCCATTGTGCACAATAAACGATCAAGCCGGGGACGGGTTTTTTTTTACATGATAGTAAATACATTATCAACTATAATTATCTATCTTGTACAACTATAGAATCAATAAAAGAAAAACTTAAGAGCATCCACATATCAATCTCAAACTGAGACATTTACTAATACCCACCTAAAAGAAAGTAATAAAAGATTTGGATCAACAAAACCTCAAAGCAGCTTCCAGCTCCTTTTCATCCTCGCAGTTGTATCCTAATAAGTAAGCTCGTGCTGCCACAGCATCATAAAGTGAAAATGAGATACATGCCAGATGCAATCAAATCTGTCAGGGATTACATGAAAGATTGAGATTCAAGTAATTTTTATTACCAAAGCGACCAGATCCCAAGAATGGTTCTGCTTCATCTGTGCCACCAGCTTGCTGCTGTTCCTGCAAGTTTTTTTGACATTCAAGTGTTAGAAAATGAATAATAAAAAAGCTTAAGATGATCATGTCACAACCTTCCCCCTGACACAACATATACCACAAATAAAGGATGCCTAGCTTGTTAAAGGATGATAAATGAAATAAATACAGCATGCCGTAATTTAATAGTATGTATCATATTTCTAAAACCAAATTTTCGTAGGACTTGAAAATTTTAATGGAAACCTAGCAAAAATAACTAATAGTTAATAGAACTTTTACTCACAGCATCCAATTCCATTTCGGATGGTGACAGTAACCTATCAAAACAGTGGCCTGAAATTGTGCAGACCAAAAGCTCATTGTTGGGATCCAAAATGACTTCTCGACAAGTATCGTCACATACTGAGACAAGAAAGAACATAAATAAGAAACCATAAATTGAAGTTCCATGATAATTTGGCAATAGTTGAAAACGTTTCCTACCATGAACCTGCCCAGTCTTCTCACAAACAAATACATCCCCTATTTGGTAGTAGGTACATGTTTCTCCAGAACAAGCATGGTCAGTGACAACCTTATCAGTCAGGCCGCGACTACTTTTCCAGATAGATACTTGATCAGCAACTGTCTTGTCAAGAATTATTGAGTCATCCTTCACCTTTACAAGTGCACGCACGAACACAGAAGAAAACAGCCAAAGGAACACATTTCAGTTATGGTTCAAGAAAGTGAATTAAGCATCTTGATGCATGCCTCTAAAGGATAAAAGCAATACTTGATCTTTCAGTAGGTCAAGGAAACAGGAAGCACATTTCTATTCAAGCTAGTCATTGCATTCAAAATGAAAAATTCCTGATGCAGAAATGGAGATGGTTTTTGAGGAACATTTCTCATTATATTCATTACTAAAAAACACATTTTCAGAACATAAGGGCTCCATGACAAGCTATCTCTACACTATCATCACTGCATGAGAACTTAAAACATCTTTCGCTTTTTTAATGGACCAAAATCAATAAAACCTTGTTACCTGAGAAGGAAGAGGTGCTTGGCTTCTTTTAGCTGATTGCATTTGAATGTAGTATTCTTTAAATTCAGATGGACAGTTCCTAACAAGTTCAATCATGTCCTCTTCATCACGCTGAGAAGGAAAAATATGTTTTACCATAAAAGTTGAAAATGTTATAGAGAAAAGAAGCAGCATGCGAACCAGCTGATTTAAACGCAGCAGGTACACAGATTGAAATTCTCAGTAAACAATGTTATGCTAAAAGCTGATACTAGATAAATTTCTCCAGTCAAATTCTAATACAATACAAATAGCTGACTACACATGCATGTTATGCCCTCAAAGTTCAATGAAATAGATTAAAATGGCAACCAGTGGCACACTAATTAGTAGTCATGAGCTGATGAGCACAGGTAAAGTTAGCATGCAGGGAGGGCTGTATGCCCACTGAGTGACCATAAAGATTTTCTACACAGGATAGATATGTGAGGTTTTAATAAAATAAAAATCTAAAACATAAAGGAACCTTAAATTGATATGTATAAACCAAAAGTACCTGAATATAAAGCTTCTTCCAAGGACATTCCCGTATTTTTGTTGGAGGCAACAAACCCCATCGCATACAATACCTGAAGAAGTTCAAACTTTTTGTTTCAAGTTGCAAAACAAGAATTTACAGAGTGAAAGGGTCGATATTGGTTACTACAGATACATACATATTGTTGGCATTGTATGGTATGCCAACAAGCATAAATGTGATAAAGAAGCAAACCTTTAAACCACTACAACAATGCGTGTATATATATATCTGCAAAATTAACTAAAGCAAACAATGAATTTGTAACCTAGACATAGTTAGACACTAGAAGGAAGCGTCAATGAACCTTCAATCACTCAAATTCCATTTATCTTACAAAGGAATGCCTTCTCTTTCGTATCAAAGGGCTATGGGGATGAGGTAGTTCAGGTTTGAACCCGAGACATGATGTCAACAAGGACTTAAGCAGCTACATGAGTGGCTGGTTAACAAGGAATGCTTTAATTATGCATTAATAGATAGCTTGACCAACAAGTAGCAATAATCAACAAAATTTAAAACCTAAAGAGCAAAAAAGAAAAAAGAGACTTTGAACATCAGAAATCAAATGCAATAAAACACTCACAGTCGGCGCCATAAGGATTCGTCAGATGCGGCATAATTCAGGAAACTACACACCATCGAGCACGATACAAGATCCTGTAAATTCATACATAACAAACACAAAATCAGAAACTGAGAATTTGAGAAGGAAAAAAGAAATTTACACAGTACAGAAAAGGACCTCGGATGAGAGGAATTTGAGGATTTGAGTAAATAACTCAGGTGGAATCTTGCTGAAAGTACCACTCTCAATCCTCCTAGGATTGTTCCAATTATTATTGTTCTTCACTTGGCCCGGATTCGGATTCGGATTCATATTCGAAGAAGCCCCATCTCCTTTGCCTTCTTTCTCCTTTTCCTCATCTTCCTTCACAACGCGCAATCGCTTGGCTTTCGGCTCCTCCTAAAACCGGAACCGATTCAATTTCATCAGAAAGGCAGAAAGTTATTATCGATAAAGAAAAGAGTAGGGGGTAGGGAAGAGAACCTCATCGGAGAGCTCGGATTCAAGGAAATTCGCCAAAAACTCATCTTCTTCGTCTGACAACGTCATGGATCAGACCGGAGGGTGATCGGAGGGATAATTCGCCGGCCGACGGTGGGATTGGATTTCTATATATTTTAAGAAGGCCGAACAACGTCTGATAGATGGGTGGATTGGTAGATACGAGGGTAAGCGGACAGCGGGCACGTGCAACCAAGCATGTGTACGATGGGCCGGCTCCGGGTCGAATCTGCCCAATTCTATGCTTAGGTTACGTTACGAATCCGAATATCTTTTCGATTTTCTCTTCTTTCCCTTAGATGGTTACTAGATTTCTTACCCCCACAATTGATATAAATATACACAAACATTTAAATAAAAGATTCGGAGACAATTATTTAGATTGTGTTTATGATTTTATTATAATTATAATTTAAAAAGGTAATGTTTTTATTAGATTAGTATTTCTTTTATAAATAGTAAATAAATAATTTAGTAAATGTAGTTAAATAGTTGTAATTAAATTCTCATTCAATGAAAGTAATAGATTCACTCCCCTTGCTAAACTTTATGTGTGGGTGTATATTCTATTTATTTTCTCATTAAACTAGGATTTTCTTTTCCTAGTTAAACTCTATTATTTATTCTCTAATTAATTAACTCTGATTATTCTAAGAATATTATAATGATTCTAGTTTTAGCTTATTTAAAGGAGGCTTTGTATCCCTGTTTTGATACGCCAGTTAGCAAGCACTTTTTTTAAGGGTGACAAGGTATAATTACATATGAGTTTTAGTGAGTGTATCATTGTAACTATGGAGAGAATTCAGTTCCCGAGTTAAGGCTTTGTTTTCGTGATTTGGATAATATACATTTAGGTTTATTTTTTCCATATTGTACTCTCGTTTGTTTATTTCTTTAATGAAAAGTCGAAGCCTTCTTTGCCTGTGATTTTTCTACTCTTCGGAGAAATTTTCTACATAAATATTTGTGTGTTTGATCTTTTCTATGTTACTTGTTCGTTGCGTATACGGGTCGATCCCAACATTATGCATCACACATTTTGGTTATGTACACTTTAATATCCCAAGATACAATAATAGAAGAAAACTGTCATATATTTTGGAATATCAGTAATAGATGAAGGAAAGATATTTCTTTTTCCTACAAATGAAGGAGATATATCACCTCTAACAATTGCATCTTCCAAACCTTGCAATATATGTGCCCTTAATTTAGGTTGATTCTTCAACGTCCAATAAATATTTACGCTTCAACATAGGTAAAAGCATTACACATAAACTGTTGAGTCAAACGACCATTGTCAATTAAAGTGTGACTTCGTTCTCTCTACATTGAAGCGGATAGGCATAACATTGACGTTGAGTCAATTTTGTCCTTTTAGAGCTGGTAGATTCGGCACCTTTGTGCATAATTTCAGTATGGTATCCATCTTCCCTATATGAAAACAACAATGGGTATTGCATGGACATAAATCTTGGGTGTAACTCACTTATTTGGTGCAAACCACCTCTATGTTCCTCTGTAACATCTTGCATAGTTGTTGACTCATTTGTAGTGCCAACTATAAATCCTACAACTTTTGATGTAGTTGGTAAATTATACTGTCGTTCATCCTTATGACATGTACTAATAAATTTGATATGTACATAGTGAAAATGTCTGAAACTTGTCTCATATCATCCTAAATGCTTTCATTAATTGATTGTGATCATCTTACATTTTTAACAGCCCATCAGCAATATTAAGATCTAATGACCTACTGTTAGTATTCCTGCCCATGCTACCAAGTCTGTTACTAATCTCATTCTACATATCATATATGTACAAGTGTGCAAATTTTGGTTTAGAATTATTGTCAGGTAGAAGTGACCGATGGTTATGGCCACCTATCTTGAAAATAAAGAGATCAGTACTATTGTTTGTCAACCATGCCACCGATAAAAGTAGAAGAAAATATTAAGTTAATGTTAAGTTATATATTAGAATGTTATCACTAAATTTTAAAGTGCATAGATCACATCTATATTTTATTATGAAAAACAATGTAATATACGATTTGTCTCCAAAATTAATTGGTTTTTTTTAAATTAAAAATTAAATCACTACGTAATTTGATTGTAAATAAAATATTTTAATAATCAATAAGGTAGTGACAAATGTTATATAGTTTCCAAATATATATGGCTTGGTTCATTAGGCCACGCTAGCTTATGCGCGTGGTGGGTGAACAATATTCCCAAAATGATCCATTTTATTTTATTAAATTATTAAAAACAAAAATATTTAGTAACAACTTTTAAGAAAATAAAATAAAAAGTCAAAAATCACCTATTCATTTTCTTTTAATATTTCAATTTTCTGTTTAGCAAAAGAATTAACCAAAGACCCCATTCTTGTTAATGCAAATTCGTTTGATCAAAATAATCAAAATTAAAAATGTATTTTTTTTCTTTTGAAAATTCCATAAAAAAAGTTTTGTTTTTGAGAGTTAAAACGAATGGAATGATTGGGCATGGGCCCATGACCCTGATGCACTACGGCTTTTTCGACTTTAGCCCAACTTATGCACCAAAAAGCCGAATAATTGGTTTCATTTCATTTGTGGGCCATTCAATATTTCAATTTCGGGTCAAGTATGATTAGGAATCACATTTGGGTTTGGAAATCATTATCCGTCACGCCTTCGGGTTAGGTTCGGCGAGTAGTTTCCATCTCTAAAATATTTCTCCATCATTTTATTTGTTGTAATTATTACTTAATAATCACATTGTGTATTTGTAGTTATCTAGGGAATAATGAATTTTATTTTAAAGTTGAAGTGAATATTTTTTTTCTAAATTTATATATGCTATTTCGGTTTATTAAAGTTTTGGTCCTATTTGACTCTCATCCTAAATAGGTGATATGCCGGAGTGAAGATTCAAGCAGATAGTTTGGAGGCAATCAAAGTCATACAGGACTTTTTTTCGACGGTTTCGAATTTTTCCTTAATTAGATGAATTTATTAACTATTGACGAACGTAGGACTTTGGGTCCTAGAACACATTCTTAGAGAGGTTAATAAAATTGTTGTTTGTAGAGATCTCAAGAAATGTGCTAGTAATCCCTCTAGTTGTTAAAGCAAGTGATAGTCTTACTCAAAAAATTCTTGTGTAATTAATTGCCTTAATCTGTTTATTTTCACCAAAAAAAAGTTGGCCCCATTGTCATTAGTTTTCGGGTGCATAAGTTTTGAGTAGCTCAAATTTCATTTTTCAGATCTTTTAAAAAAATATTATCCCACTATAAAATAAAAAATATTAAAAATATTTATATATTTTTATCAAAGTAATAATATTCATAGTACATATTTTTTTATATTATTTATTGTAATATCATTATTTTTATTTTATAATTATTTTTTTAATTTATGAAATTTCAATAATTTAAAATTTTTTAAAAAGGTATATATCCAAACAAAATAATCATAAACACTAACATTTTAAAATGATGCATTCAAAAAGGATAGCACCTTAAAATTTTCCTCATCCAAGCACACGCGTAGAAATGGTGGGGTAGACTTGGAGAAAGATTTATAACCGAATAAATCCTTTGTGTTTAAATTAGATTTTCAACTTCAAACATGTTGTAATATTTTATGGTTTCGAGTTTTGAGATTCAAATACAAAATGGAGATGACTCTAACTAAATGCTCTTTCACTTGAAAATTTCTATTGACTGTCTTGAACGAGTTTAAGAATAACATTGGGTGGTGAAATGGTGATAAAAGTGAAGGTAGATTTTGGGCGGATAACTTGCTTCATAATGCACGTACATGCCTATCTCATTTGGATGTTGCTCGTGATCCATGTATATGGATTGGCTCCAGTAATGGCATTGTGACGGTTAATGAAAAGTATTGTTAAAAAGTGTTGGCAGGAAAAGAAGCCGAAATGGAAACTGATGTCTCCAGGCATATATAGGGTGAGGTCAAACATAATCAGGAGCCAGGCCTGGCTGATGTACCACCCCTGGGATTAGGGAATATGCTCCTAGGAGACATCATAAAAGGTGTCTGTCAATACAGTTATAAGCTTGTAATTGACTTTCTCACTTTGAATTAGTCCATTTTCTTCTGCCATGGCTGTTAATTAACAGATTTATTTATTTGAAATCAGATAATAGTTTTACATAATAAACTATCACATCACTTCGGCCATACATAGCCTTCCATGTTTCTTTCATTTATTAATTAATAATATATAAGAGAGTTGGCTTTTTTTGTAGAGGCAGATAAGAGTGCTTTATTAGGCTGTGATTAACTCCAGTCTTTTTCGTCAGACAGCACCATCCTATGTTCCCTAAATTACTCCTTTTGGGCTCTGAAAATTAAATTATTACGTAAGGATGTGGGGGTTTGTTTTCTTTAATGCAATTGTGGACGGCATGTGTTTTCCTTTCCCGCTCTCTGATCACATTCACATATATACGACATTCAATTTATTTAAAATAGTTTGAATGCCAATCTCAAATTACCTAAAACTATGGCCAAAAAGATTTTTTTTTTTTTAAAGTGATACATATGGTCTCAAAGGGATGATGATGATGATGATCAAAACTCTTCCAACAGTCCCGTCTGATTTTACCTCAACCGCACTCGATGAAGAGCCATATAAGCGATGAGTCGATAGCCGACCAGCATGAGTGCCATAATAGACACATCTATCCACATGTGACTCAGACCCATTGATTTGATGGCAGGAAGATCCCCGACCCTACACCACACTCCCTTTGAGCACTCGTAATAATCATCCTCTTTGTACTGAACTCCAAGCAGAAGCTTGTAGCAATAGTAGCTATAACTCAAGTACTTTAGCCACACTATGAAAGCCGGGATTTGTTGAACATAGTATCCACCAGCTATGAGGAAAACAAGAGTTGTTACAGAAGCTAATGTAGTGGCCTGTTTAACGTCCATGAGAATAGCCCCAATGGCTAAGCCTAGACTTTGAGAGACCAGCACATTGTAAAGCACCACTAGCAGGGATAAGATGAAGGTAACAGGATCAGGTTTAAGACCACCCATCCAATAGATTATGAAGACGAAGGCTGTTGGAAGCGCAAGCTCCAGTGGTAGATCACCGAATGTTCTAGCCAGGAAGTAAGATGAAAGGCGGTACATCCCAGATGATCGTTCCTTGATTAGTATTCTTCTTTCTTGTGGAAATGTGAATACCGCATTGTAGAGTGGATAGAATCCCCAGAAGACCGAGAAGAAAAACAGCAGCGCTATCTGTTTATATAACATGCAAAACCCTTCATTGTGATATGCTACTACTCAATTAATGTGTTGGTTGAAAAAGAAGAGCTCTTACGCGGTCTGAGATGTGAGAAGCTGGGGTATGCCACCATAGTAGTCCACCCAGTACGGCCACACTGATGACTTGGAAAATTCTTAGCCTGTTGAAGGCTTCGTACCTCCTTTCTCTAACCCCTCTTTGGAGCAGCACCTTGAACTGATGCCACCAACTTGTGCACCACTGTTCTGATTTGTCATTCCCTGCATTAATCAATGCATCATAAATAAGTACATGATGTACAGATCAAAACTAAATAGTAATTAAGGAAAGTTAATGGATTCCAGAGAAAATTACTTGCAGATGGTTCTTTTGCATTCATGCCGCTATTGACATCTGAATTGCAAAGCTCGGCTTTCAGTCTTGTGGAAATGTTTTTCTCGTAGGCAGATATAAGAGCATCTTTCACCGATTTCTGTTCTTGTTCTGTACTCTCAACTTGCTCCACTGAGTGTATAAAATCAGGTCCAATTCCTGCAGTGAACAGCAATCAATATTGTTCACCAAGTAGAATTCATTACCTGATCGCCAATATACATGCTAATTTGGCTTCTAATTTACATGGATATATTATGAATTGATTATTTTTATTCTGAATGCCGACTAATGTGTTTAATTGAAATATAAGAGCGAATATATTTATGCACTGAAACTCTTTTATATATATATAATTTTTATTTTAATAGTTAAGCTTAGCGACCATACGAAGGAAGTATGAAGAGTGGAGTCTTTGAAAGATCAGACTCCATGTGGAGGCACCGTTTTTGGTAAGCCGTCTAAGGGTAAAGTAGAACAGCATGAAAGAAAGAAAAAGTAAACAGAAGAACTCAAAGCGTTCCATTCCTCATTGGTCTTTCTATACGAATGAAAAAAAGAAGAAGAAGCAGAGCTGAAAATTACCGTTAGCAAGATCAAGTAAGAGATCAGCTGGATTAACGGTCATGGATGTAGAAAATCCAATGGAGGAAAAATATTCCAGGGCTGCAGATGCTGAACCGTAGTAGATGGGGGAGCCCTCAGAGAGCAAAACAACCTTGTCAAACATGTGATAGAGTCGACTAGAGGGCTGATGAATGGTGGTGACTACAGTTCTGCCCCCACTAGCCAGGCGTTTGATTGTGGTCAGGATCCGTTGTGCTGTGGTTGAGTCCAAACCTGAGGTGGGCTCATCTAGCAAAAGTAAACTTGGATTGATTAGCATTTCCTGGCCTATGCTAACTCTCTTCTTCTCCCCACCCGATATTCCTCTAAATAGTGGCCCTCCAATCATGCTGTTTCGGCACCTCGTTAGTCCCAGCTCAGCGATAACTCTCTCCACATGTTGGACTTTCTCATCTCGGCTCAAACTGTTGGGTAGCCTTAACAGTGCAGTGAATAAAAGGGTCTCGGTCACCGTGAGATGAGGGTACAAAACATCATCCTGAGCCACGAATCCTGCTCTTCGCTTTATGGCACCACAAAATGGCTGACCATTGTATGTGATCTTTCCGGATAGCTTGCCAGTGAGGCGGCCTCCAAGAGCAGTAAGGAGGGTGGTTTTACCACTTCCTGATGGACCTAACATTGCTAGTATTTCTCCTGGATAAACAACACCTGAGATGCCATTGAGTATGGTCTTTTCTCGTGTGATCCATCCACCCCAGCATGACCCTTTCTGCTCCAACTTCACCTTGTACACGATCTCTTCAAACTGTGAAAAGAGTCACAAATTACATGAACTAGCATAGTAAGAATAGTAGGGAATAGACGAAGTCATATTAGGGCCTTGATTTACCTTCATAGTTATAGGATACAAAGTGGTGAGTCTGACAGGAGGTTGTGAGTTGCGTTGTATTGGAAACGCAAGCATAGCACTGTTGTGGGGCTCAGGCGTCTCTGACAGAGCCTCCAATGGGCCACTACTGATGCCATGTTCTGGTTTCGTTGCTATCAAGTTAAGAGGCATGGCTAAATTAATGAAGAGATATTATTGCTTGTTTTCGGCGGAAGGTGACGGTGCTAACGTAGCTGGGGCCTGGGGGGATGATGGGAAGGGAGAGAGAAGTTAACAACTTCCTTTTAACTTGACTTCCCAAAGTGAACTGGAGAGCATATAAATATATATACACACACATTCCATATAGTTGGAAAGCGATAGAAACGATCGAGGATTCTCCTGTGCGCTAAAGCACTTTAATGTAGGGGCTACTCTTCAATTCACTATGGTGGGAGTGGGACCCCACCTTCTTTCCCTTAGTTTATTCTAATAAACTCTAAACCATTATTTTATACACACACACTCTAATCTTCTTCCTAACTAAGCTACTATTTACCATCATCATCGCATTTATTTATTTAGATACACACACACACTCTAATCTTCTTCCTAACTAAGCTACTATTTACCATCATCATCGCATTTATTTATTTAGTAGGGTAACCTTGGATGCATGCCCAGCTGAGATCAAATTATGGCATGTGGTACATAAGGTAGCTGTATAAGCGTGCCCATGCTAGCTAGTATCATTTTAGATCACTATAGGTGGCCATTATCTCTGTATGATGAAGCAGAGTGCTGCAAATAGTTGCATCTGGGCCACTTAAGGTCAATGAGCCTGTCTTTAGATTTTTTGCTCTTGTTTTAATATGCACATGTTCTGTACACAGATTTGGTGCATGTAGAAACGGAGTGATTGCTAAATAGGAACGGCCATAGGTCCAAGTGCTTTAAAAGTAAGAAGAGTCACTATTTTGTTGGGTTTTGATTTTCTTTTTCTTTTAAATTTTTGTTTTTTAGCATAAGCAATAGCACTATACACAATGGAACGGGAAAATTTCCTTTTACATCAATGTCCTATTGGTGTCCTACACGACCAAATATGTACGGATCACATTTGGACATGAAATAAAAAAAAGATTTGAAATTGAGAAAAGGTCTCCCCATGGCGAGGACATGATTGACACGAGGGAAAAAAACAGGCAAAGAAGCGATGGCCAACAATGGCGATTAAACTGGAAACATAAGAAATTTTCAGACGACTAAGATTTAAACCATTCCGAATTCGAAAGAGACGAGAGGGCAAAATAAACAATAATAATAAGATTACATTTTTTATCGTTTTAAGTTGTAAGGCATTCGGTTTCCGATTGCAAAATGGAATTATTTTAATAAATCAATGAAAACATTAAAATATCATTAATTCCAATAATGCAAATGAAAATTATGTTTTTAATTAAAGATACTAACAAATCATATGATAGATCCTTCGGAGTCTCTCTCGTCTGCTATTCCAATGGAATATTGTGGAGGGCAACAAAGAAGTTGTGGAATAAAGATATGGATACATTTTGAGAAGCTAATCTCTATGCATGGACCATCCCTAACCATTTTGACATCTCCTTCTTCCAAGACAAAATACCAAAATGTATCCATAACCTCATTGATAAGAACATGGCAAACTCTATGGTGGTCTGACTCTTGGGGAGGACTATAGATTCTTGTGCTTTACAGAGGAGATTAAAATTGTTGTGGAATTTGGTAGGCGATATCCAGTTGACTGTCTTAGACAACGATTATTTCCTAATAAAGCTTCACAACAAAGATGATTTTGACGGGGTGCTTACAAGGGGTCGCTCGGTGATTTATGGGCATGCATTACTTAACAATGCGGCCTTGGTCTAGGAATTTCTCAACCAAGAAGACGAATCCATCCAAAGTGTTAGCGTGGCTTTGTTTACCTGCAGGTTTTAGATATTACACTTTGGATCAAATTACAAACTTGTTTTTCAAGGAGACAACATAATAACCGTTATGAGTATTTGAATATATGCTAACTTTGATTTTCTTACAGAATTACGGGCTTGTTTAGATTATCTACATAATTAAGTTGTCTTACTCGTAATGTAAACATTCTTACAGTGTCACTTATCGTTAGTTTGAACTTAAATAATTAATGAACTAATATTTGCTTGTCACAATTTCGCTATATATGCAAAATATAAAAAACAAACACAAAAGATATAATAGTAAAATGTGAAATTAAATTTATTTATTTATCAATCATTTAAATACATAAAAAATAATTACATATTTACTACAATATTGACACATTTTCCAACACTCATACTGATCGAAAAAATTGAAACATGGAAGTTAACAAAAAGATCAGTAGATAGAAAAGTGATTGGAGTGAAGTGGGTATTTAGAACCAAACTGAATCCCGATAGCTCAATCAACAAGCATAAAGCTAGGCTTGTTGTAAAAAGGTTATGCTTAGATTTTTTGTGTTGATTTTCCTAACACTTCTACTCATGTTGCTAGACTAGATACAATCATGTTGTTGGTTGCAGTAGCTGCACAAAAGGGTTGGAAAGTCTATCAACTTGATGTTAAAGCAACATTCTTGAATGGCTTCTTAGAGAAATAAATTTACGTTGAGCAACCTGATGATTTTGTTGTGAAAGGGCAAGAAGATTATGTGTACTTGTTGAAGAAGGCCTTGTATGGCCTAAAACAGATGCCAAGAGTGAGGTACAACAGAATTGCTGAGCATTTAATGCAATTGGGTTTCAAAAGAAGTCTCAATGAAGCTACCCTCTACATCAAAGGTGATAAAATCAATTTTGTTGTTGTTTCGTTATATGTGGACGACTTGCTGGTCACAGGAAGCAATGAAGAAGTTATGAAAAGGTTCAAAGAAGATATAGAGCAAACTTTCGAGATGACAGATTTGGGAGAAATGGCTTACTTTCTAGGAATGAAAATAAAGCAAAAAGATGAAGATGTGTTCATTTTTTTAGAAGAAGTAAGCTAAGGAAATTCTGAAAAATTCAGAATGGACAAATGCAAGAGCGTAGATACTCCAATGTGTCAAAAGTAGAAGTTGAGCAAAGAAGTTGAAGCTGAAAAACCCGATGAAACCTTCTACAGAAGTCTAGTTGGTTGCTTGATGTATCTAACAGCTACAAGGCTTGATATCTTACATTTTTGTAAGTCTATTATCCAGACTTGAAACACATCTTACAGCTGCTAAAAGAGTCCTTAGATATGTGAAAGAGGCACTAGATTATGGAATCAGATTTTATGCAAATCAAGATTATGTTTTGCAAGGCTATTCAAATAGTAATTGAGGAGGTTCACTTGATGATTAGAAAAAGCACTTCAAGTTATTGTTTCAAGTTCGGTTCAAGTGTGTTCTCATAGTGTCGCAAAAAGAAAAATACAATGGCATAATCTACAATAGAAACTGAATTTATTGCAACTAGTGCTACTCTTAATCAAGCTTTGTGGTTAAAAAAATTTTTAGAGGATTTGAATCTAAAGCAAGAAGGATGCACAAAAGTGTTCGTTGATAATCATCAAGCTGCAATTTCTATATCTAACAATCTTATTTTTCATGGGAAAACGAAGCACTTCAATATCAAATTATTTTCTCTTAGAGAAGTGTAGAAGGAAGGTTCAATTGGTTTAAAGTACTGATAAATGCCAAAAGTAACATGTTTTAGCCTAATCTTAATGCGTTTTTGGATGATTATTTGATTTAAAATAATGAATTTTATGCTCCTAATCATTTAAATTCATGTTTCTATACTTAAGAGAGCATTTGGGAGCAAAATGAGCAAAAAATGACTGAAAATTGGATCAAGTTTTAAGAGCCACACGGGCTGGGCCATTCCACACAAGCTGGACACACGGCCGTGTGACGGCCATGTGCCAGACCGTGTGGATTTCGCAAATTGCACTCTAGAAATGCGGAAAAATATAACTTTTAGGTTTTTCAAGTATTCTAAGACCTATATATACCAAATATAGGAAGAGGGGAGGAAGCTGTCAGAGAATATTTGAGAAAACAACTCAAAAAACACCATTGAAGCGGACTCGGAAGTAGATTTCTATCAAGATTGAAGATCTCCTTTTGATTTCTTTGAAGTTTATTATGAGTTTAATTATTTCTTATGGTTATACTGTCTCTAAGATGTTTTTATTTGCGATTATGAATTAATTTTCTGAATACCTAGGGGAGATAAACCCTATGATGAATTCTGTCTTTTGATTTATATTTTATGCAATAAATACTTGGATCTTGTTCTCAATTTTGTGTGTTTAATTATTGGTTTAATATTTCCGGACTATTGATCCATGTTTGATGTGCATTTCACCATAATTGAGTAGAGTTACATGCAATCCTAGAAATAGGACGACATAAATCTACCGAATTAGAGTCAAATCAGGGGATCCATAGATTGAATTAATGCGACAATAGGGTTTTTAATTAGAAAGAAATTTTAATTAATCAACCTAGAGTCAGTTACTCTTAGTCTTGAAAGAGATATTAGCATAATTTAGGGATTTTTACGAATCAAGGTACTAAGTGAAGAAATTGTTTAATTCAGATTGATAATGACAAATGAAATCTAGTTAGATTCTTTCCTGGGTATTGTTTCACTTCTTGGTTGTTAATCGATTATTTTCCTGATTTGTTCTTTGTCATGTTCTTTAGTTAATTTTAATTTTAATCAATCACTCTAATTTATCAGTTAAATAATAAAAAGACAGTAATTACTAGTACTTTTAGTTTTTGTGGGAATGATATATGTGATCACTGTAGCTATACTATTAATTGATAGTTGCACTTGCCTTTGTCGAATTTTTAGTTGATTTCGTGGACATCAAGTACTGTAAATCTAAATTTCAATTAGCTGATATTTTACAAAGCCCTTACCAAGAATCAAATTTAAATTTCTTAGAGAGAAACTTGGCGTTTGCAGCAACCAAAGCAAGGATTGTTGAAGTTGTGCTTCAGCTGCTACAAGATTTGGTCAAAACAAATTTTATTGATTTTTTCTCAATTTTTAAACCGTTTCATTATTGTTGTTGATTTTAGGAGTTTGTTGATCTTAAAATTTGATAGTTGCTTGATTCTAGTGTCATGGGTTGCGCATGGGAGCACGCAACCATGACAAACTTGTACGATCCATCGTATTTGAGGGAGGTCATTTAGCCCAACCAAACTGGCCCGTTGCCTGAAGAGATTAAAAGCCCATCTCAAAAGCCTGGTAAATATGGAAAGGGATCCAAGAAGATATGATTATCTTAGAGTTCTAATTGTATACAGCTTTTAATTGTAGCCATTGATATACTTTGATTTACACCGTTGATTTTAGGGAGGCTCAACTATAAATAGAGACATCTTTGCTCATTGTAATTCATTCAGTTATCAATAAGAATTTTAAGAGTATTCACTCAAACTTTCCTCTCAAGTGTTCTTGCTTTCCCGTGGCTTTCGTTCATCTTTCAAGGTTTGTTCTTGCTTCGTTCTCCTACTGTTCTTCGTGGAAGCAGTGAAGGAATTACGTTGAATCCTTTATCGTTGCAAGTTAGGCTGACTTAGGCATTTTTGGAGCAAAGAAGCTGCCTAAGGCCGCACGGATCGCGTGGGAAAAACCTAAGTCCGTGACAGTTGGTATCCGAGCTAAGGTTCGAAGCCACCATTGAAAGATGTCGAAAGAAGTTGCTGGGAATGTTGAGGGAATGGAGACCCGTGGGAGGGCTAGGAAAGCTAGTCGCTTGAGGGACATATTGTTAGCTTTAGAGGATAGTGTCGTCACTCTCGAGAATTCCGTGGGGGCTATCAAGGAGAGGATTGATGATGTCAATGATAGGCTCCATGATGGATTCCAGTCCATGCAGGAGCAGCTCAAAGTGTATGTGACGGATAATGTGGAATATGTGACGGATAATGTGGAATAGTTGACGGGTAGAGATGATGCCATTGAGGCTATGGTGGCGGCCTTGAAATGAGAGATTGCGGAGCTCAAGGGTGAACTCACAATCTACAAGGCTGCTTTGGGCAATGGTGGGTTAGCTGCTGTCACACCCAAGCCCAATATCGATGTTCCCAAGCCCAAGGAGTTCAAGGGAACAAGGTCCGCAAGAGATGTGGACAACTTTTTGTAGGGAATCAAGCAATACTTCTGTGCCAAAGGCATCACGGAGGATGTCACTAAGGTAACTACTGCTGAGATGTATTTATCTGACGTTGCTTTGTTGTGGTGGCGTCGTAGGTCCACTGATGTGAGACGTGGTGGGACCAAAATCGGAACATGGGAGGAGTTTCGATGTGAGTTCAAAGCACAATTTTACCCAGAGTATGCCGAGGATGAGGCTCGAGCAAAGTTGCGCCGGCTTTGCGACAAGGCACTGTGAGGGAGTATGTGCAGGAGTTTAGCGAACTTTGCTCCAAATCTCAGATATGGGGGAGAACGAGGCATTCTTTTCCTTCATGAACGGATTAAAACCGTGGGCGAAGTAAGAGTTGCAACGCCGAGGAGTTCATGAACTCACCAAGGCTATGTCTATAGCAGAATCGCTTGCTGAATTTGGTGGGAAGAAAGACAATCCCAATTCTTCTAAGCCCAGTGTAATACCCAATTTATGCCCGGCCCACATACATTGCAAAAACCAAATAAATAGAATAAATTCCCATAAAATAGTCCATTTACAAAACTGATAGCCCAATTAATCTAACCTAAATTACCTAAAAACATTAAGCCTGATAACCCAAATCAATTAACCTAGCCCACTAAGACCTACTAACCTAATCCTAGCCCAATTACGGAGGCCCAACACCTAGCCTAGCTGAGGAAGAAACCCTAGACAGTAAAGCTTCCAGCGCAGCAGCCACCAAGGCCATCCTCCACGCGTGCCGAGCCACTCTGCACTCGCGCAAGCCTCCGTACGCGCGCGCCCGCGCACATCCGTACGTCCCACGTCCCAGCTAGCCTTCGTACAACACCTGCAAAGGACAAACAAACAAGCAACAAAACAGATGGCAGCAAAAAAGAAATGGGCAACAATAACAGATCGAGAAAAAATACTAGAAAAAAATAGGAAGAAAATGTAAAAAAATGGGGGATTTCATTTTCTTTTTCTTTTTCTCTGTTCGGCTATAAAGAAGGCCGATTGAAATCTGTAAAACGGGGACACATTGAGAATACAAAAAAATGAAAGACCGAAAGGTGATTTCTGGGTTTCTTTTTTCATTTTATCGGTGATTAGTTTCATTTCATTTCTTTCTTTTTCTGATTTTTATGTTCATTAATCGTTAGTTAAAAGAAACAATAAAAAGGGAAGAAAGGACGTACCTGGTTGTGAGATTCTGGCCCTCTTCGTCGTCATCGGAGAACGGGCTAGGATCGAAAACCGATTGAGTGCCTCAGTGCCGAACGGCACAGAGAATATTTGTTCTCTTTAGGGTTTCTAAAATGAAAAAATGTTTTAGGTTTTAGCCTTTAAGCGTGAAACTAAAACATCACCGTTTATTGCCAATACAATGGCTTCAAAACGGCATCGTTTGATGACCAAATCCGAGCGGTGACCCGATCCGGGGTAAGATCCGCGCATTATGGATTAATTGGTCTATTTATTCAATAGGTCCTTTTCTGTTCCAAGCAGTTTCAATTTGATTTCCTTTATCTTTTTAAATTTGCACCGCATATTTAGTTCCGTTTGCAATTAGATCCATGATTAAACGGTATCGTTTCAATGATTGGGTTTAAGTGTCTGAATTTATGCGCTTAATTGCAACAATGGTCCCTTTAATGTTTAGCGTTTCTCAATTCAGTCGTTTGTTTATTTGTTTATTTCTAAATTAATCCATTGTTTTATTTTTTTTACTACTAAACAAATGGGTTTATTACTATTATTACTTGTCACTGTTAATTATTTTTATTATTCATCAATTTGCCTAATCGTTATATACATTTATTTTGTTTTATTATATAGTATTATTTTGTGTTTTCCATATATTATTATTAAATTTTTGTAGTATATTATTTTATAGATTTTATGTTTGGCTAGTATAATTCGTACACATTCTATGATTATTTTTAAACCATATGTATATGCATATTTTTTAACTTTAAGGATTTATACAATAATATTTCATAATTCTAATTCTATTTTATATATGTATATACAATTTATACTAAATTATTTTTTATACTATGTATATAATAATATACCACTAGTTTCAAATTGTAAATTTTTACCTATGTTCTCTATATAAATATTTTATTTCCTTTAAATTTTCTATTATTATTTTACTTATTTCAACCTTTTTACATATATTATTATATAAATATATATTATTTTTATTAAATATTTCATTTCATATGTATTCCTTATTTAATTAAATATATATATACTAATTTTGTGATTTATTCTTTTTTGTTTTCTTCTTATAATTCTTTCTTTAAAATTCATTTAAACATTTTATTCATTTTTTAAATCCTATTACAAAATTATTTCAAATTTTCGTAATTACTTTTTTTATATATACTTTGCTAAGTTCAAATTTCTTTTGTTTTCTCTTCTTCAATTAGTTACATTTTATTCTCTTTTGGATTAATAACTTTCGAACGTTGATATTGATATTGACATAATGTACAATTAAAATTATTGTTGCTATGTTTGTTTGTATTAATTTATTATTTGTTCATTATTCTTTGGTTCGCGTTTGGATTATAAATTATCCTTTGCGCCATACATCACTATTCAATCATGTTACATTTGTAAAAATTGTGTTTTATTAGAACACTACAATCATTCTATTTTATAATTTTCAAAATAATCTGGTTTTCATAGTTCTCGAGATAATTGTGCTCTAACTTACTAAGCTTCAATTCTTCTCGATGAATTTGAATAGCCAAGCGTTTATTTTGGTAAAACCATATAATTTCAAAAATAAGGCTTTTGAAACTTCAAAATGTTGGATCCTAACTTACTAGATATGGCATTTTGTTATCTCGATTTTAAAATAAAGGTAATATTCGTTGTTTAGAAATTTCGAGAAATTGAACTCTAACTCACTAGATTCTGATTTCTCGTTTGACCTAAATGACCAAATAACCTTCTCAAAATGCATGAATTAAAAAAATTAAATTTAAAAAGACATACCTAATTTTGACAATTGAATTGTCGCACCCTAACTCATTGAGTGTGACAATTTATTTCTTCAAAATAAGTACGTCCTATCATTCAATTTGGTTTATTCAAATCTAAACTTCAAAGGATCGTATTTTAGAATCTTTTCAAAATTTCGGCACTAAGATATTAAACAATCAATTTGGTACCAATTTTGGGCGTTACGAGGGTGCTAACCCTTCCTCGTACGTAACCGACTCCCGAACTTATTTCCTCAAAATTTCGCAGACCAAAATCATTTTTAACAGTGAACCGGTCACACCTTAATAAAATATCAGTGGCGACTCTCATTTTATTGTCAAAGTCGATCCCCGTTTTTCAAATTGAAAAATGGTTTCGACACCCAGATTTAATCAAAAGAGTAATAGTGGGGGAGATAAAGAAAGACCCACTAGGAACGGCAATGGTAAGAAGCTTTGGGATAAGAGAAAGGATGGGCCTATAAGTTGCTTTCACTGTGATGGTCCACATATGATCAAGGACTGCCTAAAGAAGGCCGTTCTCACGGCTATGGAAGCAAAGGGGGAGTCCGATGTGGAGGATAACAATCTTGGTTCGATACTAGGGGGTGTCGAAGATAGAATGAGCCATGGTTTGATGTTTGTAGACATCATTGTGGCTGGCAGAAAATTGAATGCGCTCGGTGACACAGGCGCTTTTGATTTGTTCATGTCCGAGGAGGCTGCTTATAAACTGGGCCTCAAGATAGATAGTAAAGTAGGTCGGATCAAAACAGTGAACTCAGAAAGTGTTCCAATCAAGGGGGTTGCAAAGAGAATGGACTTCAGCTCGACAAATGGTCTGGAAAGGTATCCATTAAGGTAATACCACTTGATGATTATGATTTTGTGGTTGGACTAAGCTTCCTTGATCAGGTTAATGCTCTTTTGCCCCTTCGAGCAATTACATGGTGATTTCGGACGTGAAACATCAATGCATGGTGAAAGTGACAAGAAAAAGAAGCTTTGAGGGAAACACACTGTCAGCAATTCAGTTTGATAAAGGTGTACATAGAAATGAAGTCTCATATTTAGCCACCTTAAAAATTGAAGAGACCGCTGAGTCTGTTAAGGAGACCCCGAAAGAAGTGGGTCAATTGTTGCAATCATTCCGAGATGTAATGTCTGCTCAATTGCCTAAAAGTTTGCCACCCAAGAGGGAGGTGGACCACAAAATTGAGTTAGTGTCCAATGTGGTGCCGCCAGCAAGAGCCCCCTATCGTATGTCTCTTCTAGAATTAGAAGAGTTGCGGAAACAATTGAAGGAACTTTTGGATGCGAGATTCATTAGACCATCTAAATCCCCATACTGTGCGTCAGTGTTGTTCTAAAAAAAACATGATGGGTCCTTGAGAATGTGCATCGATTATCGAGCTCTAAACAAGATCACTGTGAAGAATAGGTACCCTCTTCCTCTTATTGCAGATTTGTTTGATCAACTTGGTAGTGCAAGATGGTTTACCAAGTTAGATCTGAGATCGGGGTATCATCAAGTTTGGATAGCCGAGGGAGATGAACTAAAGACAACTTGTGTGACATGGTACGGTTCGTATGAGTTCCTTGTGATGCCTTTCAGACTCACGAATGCCCCAGCTACATTCTGTACCCTAATGAATAAGGTACTTTAACCATTTCTTAATCGTTTTGTGGTTGTTTACCTTGATGATATTGTGGTGTATAGCAAGTCTCTTGAAGAGCACATGGGACACCTGAGGGAAAATGAGAAAATGATATTGTTCCAAACTTTGAGAGAAAATGAGCTGTTCATCAAGGAGGAGAAATGCTCATTTGCCCAACAAGAGGTGTCATTCCTAGGCCATATTGTGGGAGGTGGTAAGATCCGAATAGATAAGAGCAAGGTTCGAGCCATTTTAGAGTGGGAGCCTCCAACCAAGGTAACGGAGTTGAGATCTTTCCTTGGGTTGGCAAATTACTATCGACGTTTTGTCGAAGGCTACTCTAGAATTACCACTCCCTTGACGAACATGTTGAAAAAGGGGAAAGTATGGGATTGGAATCTGAAATGTGAGAAGGCCTTTAATCAATTGAAGCAAGAAATGACGAGGGAACCCGTACTTGCCTTACCGAATTTTACGAAGCCTTATGAGGTACGCACAGATGCATCTGATTATGCTATTGGGGGAGTACTGATGCAAGATGGGCACCCAATTGCTTTCGAGAGTCGAAAGCTTAATGAGACGGAGCGTAGATATACGGTCCAAGAGAAAGAGATGACTGCGGTAGTACACTGCTTGCGCACATGGAGACATTATCTATTGGGTTCCAGGTCCGTGGTCCTTACCGATAATGTTGCCAATAGTTATTTTCTAACCTAGAAAAAGTTGTCTCCCAAGCAGGCTCGTTGGCAGGTTTTACTAGCGGAGTTTGATTTTACAATAGAATATAAACCAGGAAGTGCCAACATTGTGGCTGATGCACTCAGTCGAAAGATGGAATTTGCAGCAATTAGTCAACCTGATGGTTCTTTGTTGGAACACATTCGAGAGGGATTGTCCCATGATCCCACGGTAAAAAATTTGATTGAGCTTGCCAATGAGGGAAAAACGAGAAGATTTTGGCTTGATGGGGAGCTGTTATACACTCATGGACACCGCCTCTATGTGCCCCATTATGGGAAACTCCGTAAGGAAGTCATGAATGAGTGTCATGACTCGAAATGGGCAGGCCATCCAGGGATGCATCGCACTTTGGCCCTTTTGGAGGATCGTTATTACTGGCCTCACATGGGTGCTGATGTGGAAACCTATGTGAAAACTTGTCTAGTGTGCCAACAAGATAAGATTGAGTTAAAGACTCCAGCTGGTTTGCTTCAACCCTTGCCAGTTCCGGAAAAGCCATGGGAGAGTTTATCTATGGATTTTATTATTGGTTTGCCTAAGTCTGTGGTGGACAGGTTTTCAAAGTATGCGACATTTATTTCGGCGACCAAGGAGTGCCCTACTGAGGAAGCAGCTCGGTTGTTCCTTAGACACGTGGTGAAATATTGGGAAGTGCCACTGTCTATTATCAATGATCGAGATGGGCAATTTACGGGCCGGTTCTAGACGGAGTTGTTCAAGTCAATGGGCTCAGATTTGAACTTCTCTACGAGCATGCATCCACAAACCGATGGGCAAACTGAACAAGTAAATACATTGTTAGAGACATATCTTCGACACTACGTGAGTGCCACACAAAGGGATTGGCCAAAGTTGTTGGATGTGGCCCAATTTTCATACAACTTGCAGCGAAGTGGGGTCACGAATCAAAGTCCATTTGAAATAGTGACGGGTAAACAGCCACTCACACTCAACGCTGTTGTGACCCATTATACAGGACCAAATCCGGCAGCCTATCGATTCGCAAAATATTGGCAAGAGAAGAATGACTTGGCTAGAGCTTGTTTACACAAGGCAAGTAAGCGTAGCAAGAAGTGGGTCGATCAGAATCGAAGGGATGTACAATTTCAAGTGGGTGACTCAGTCCTTGCTAAACTACACTTGATTTTGCGATATACTGGCTTGCACAAGGGTCTTGTGCGAAGGTATGAGGGGCCGTTTAAAGTTGTGAAGAAAGTGGGCAAGGTGGCCTACAAGCTTGAGTTGCCAGCACAACTTAAAGTCCACCCGGTCTTCCATGTAAGCACGCTTAAGCCATTTCATGAGGATTAAGAGGATCCGAATCGAGGCAAGTTTAAACAAGCACCGATCGGGGTGAAGGTGTCGTACGATCGTGAAGTCGAAAACATTCAGGCAAATCGGGTAATTATTCAAAAGTACCACCGACCACGGCATGAGTACTTAGTTCGATGGAAGGGACTTCCTGATAGCGAAGCAAGTTGGGAACCTGCCGAGGCATTATGACAGTTCCAAGGGAAGATTGACCAGTTCCATAAGGAGGATGCGACGAGGGCGTCGCTAGAACAAGTGGGGGAGAATGTCATGGGTTGCGCATGGGAGCATGCAACCATGACAAACTTGTGCGATCCATCGTATTTGAGGGAGGTCATTTGGCCCAACCAAACTGGCCCGTTGCCTGAAGAGATTAAAAGCCCATCTCAAGAGCCTGGTAAATATGGAAAGGGATCCAAGAAGATATGATTATCTTAGAGTTCTAATTGTATACAGCTTTTAATTGTAGCCATTGATGTACTTTGATTTACACCGTTGATTTTAAGGATGCTCAACTATAAATAGAGACCTCTTTGCTCATTGTAATTCATTCAGTTATCAATAAGAATTTTGAGAGTATTCACTCAAACTTTCCTCTCAAGTGTTCTTGCTTTCCCGTGGCTTTCGTTCATCTTTCAAGGTTCGTTCTTGCTTCGTTCTCCTGCTGTTCTTCGTGGAAGCAGTGAGGGAATTACGTTGAATCCTTTATCGTTGCAAGTTAGGCTGACTTAGGCGTTTTTGGAGCAAAGAAGCTGCCTAAGGCTGCACGGATCGCGTGGGAAAAACCTAAGTCCGTGACACTAGGATGTAGTTGTTAATTTTTTTCATATATTTAAACAACACTTTGATTTTACCCGCAATTATTTCTATTTTCTTCTAATCTTTATCTTTGTTTCTTTTAATTAAGTTGCAGCAAAATTTATTCTAGATAAAAAAAAGCTATTATTGTGTTATATTATATTTATGTTCTTTTAGAAAAAAACAATAGCATATGGTTTTACATGTATACGCAAAAGAGAGAATTGAAAATGAAAAAACAACATAAAAAAAATATGTGCTTCCCCCACCAAGTATTTATCACAGTCAAAGTTTAATCAGCGAGTCTTGTCGTAAATATCAGCTGTGTGTTGTGTTGTATGCAATATTAAATTTTAATAAACTGAGAATGTTGGCATTTCACTGTCTTTGTTAATTGGTACTTTTATTATGCATTATCTCGTATATATTAGAGTCGAATCTTCATGGGAATTTGGTTTCAAATCTGGATACATCATGAGTGTGACCTTGATTCTTGCAAAATGCAAATCTCTCGAGAAATGTGTCGAAAAGATAAAGAGGAGTCGTGGCAGCAATAGTGTTAAAGCTCCTTGCTAGCTTTGTCTGCAAATGTAAAAGAGGTTATAAGGGATGATATTTCGTACATTGGACACTACAGATGAAAGCTACGAATACGATCTAGTGTTTGTGTTTTTATAAATTATATATCCGTGCTGGCTGCTTAAGAAATAAAGCAAGTGATGGCATCTCTGGGATTCTCAACCCTAAGAAAAGGAATAGAATTTTCGTTATAGTTTTGAATCAGGGTCCATCGTGTTTTCATTTCCTTTTTCTCTGTCGGCAAACGATTCTGAGTTTTATAGGTCAGTCAAAGCTAAAGGTCTCAATGCAGATGCTGCGTTACATTCACGGGGCACGGGATATCCATACATCTGTTAGGGACTTTTATATATATATATATACTGCTAGATAGCTATGGCGTGAGACAGAATTATGCCATTCAAAGATATAATAATTGCAAATTAAAGAAGAAGGGTGGGTTTTGCTTTGCAGCAAAAAGAAAAAAAGCTGAGATGAAATGAATTTGTTTAAGATTTTCGAGGGAACTCAAACAAACGAAAGCAAGAAATGGTTCCTTTCTTTGTAAAGGCAAAGGCGGCAATCGATTCTTTTATTCCCCCCTACACTGCTATATGTTCATTTCTCTACTGTAATTTTCAACATTCGTATCGCCGAAATTCGATATGACCATTGTATCATTGCATGTTTATTTTATTATACTAAAAAATTTCATTAAAAGGGTGGGGATTAAATTCAGGAAACTGAGATGCTCCTCACCAATGTCTTTGTCTATAATATATATACATATATTCTTTCACTCACTTTCTCCCCCCCCTTTTTTTTTAAATTAATTAATTATGTAATTTTCAGTTGATGATTATGAAAGAGATATGATTAGCAGAGAGCACTGAGATATATAGAGTATGGGATGAAAGGAAGTGGAGCCCAAAGCGTTTTGTGGGAGCACCCCTTTCTGCCTCCCCAACTTGCTTATATTAATCTTCATATAGAGTACCTCTAGTGCCCCTTTCTTTTCTATCACATATTCTTAATTCATTCATTCCTCTCTTAATCACTCTTTCAAATCTAGTTGATATATATATATATATATTATCCTTTACTATTATTATTCCTACACATAGATTCTCCCTGTTTTCCCATATTAATCTAACCCTACATTAATTCATGGATGCTAAAATATTTTAACTTCATTTCAGTTTTGGCACCACGAGCTGTTATTTCTAACTCCAAACAAGTATGGCACCCATATGATATTATTCTATGATAGTACTGCATGCATTTCTAATTTTCTTACATCACAAATAAAAGGCTGAGACTGATTCCAACTGCTCTCTCCTTTCTCTCTCTAGGGAACAAGATAGAGATGCCCTAGCTAATTTATTATATACCCTTCATCTTCATCACCCGCCATCAATTTTATATGTACCACGGGATTGTTGTTTTAAATAATTCTATTATTTCTTATCAAATTTTAAAAATGTTACAAATATAAATTAAGATAATTTTTTTTAAAAAAACATAATTCATGTATACATGCTATTTGATAAATAAAATATTTTTAAAGTAGAGTTTAAGTTCGCTTCTTGAAAACCTTATTCGAAAGTTTGTCTTGTAGCTTTGGAACTCACTAAGTTCGTTATGAATTACCTAGTTTTGCCCTATCATTTCAGGATCTATTGAGGAAGTGGGCTTTTGAAGGGACTGAACCAAACAACGGACTCTTCGTGAGCCATTCTTTATTCTATTGTAACATATATATCAAACTTGGGTGGCTTGTGGTCTAAATCTCATTTATTTGAATTATGTAAAAACGAATTTTGAATTTCTTTAGATATAACCGTTTGTGTATAATGAATGATGTCACCTCGCCACTTTATAAACTTTTATGATTTGTAAATTTGTGCGTACTCTTATTTTCCCTTAATTTATGTCTTAATTCTTTTAATCCACTGAGTGGCATTTTGGAACGCATACCTTTATTTTTGTTTGGTTTTATTTTCAAAATACTACTTTGCCAAACATAGGTTTAAGATTGTTTTATTAAAATCATCAATTTAACTTAGCTACTAAAACCAAAGTTTTTGTCCCTTTTGAAATTATTTTTGTTTTTCGGTACCATCGCCGTTCGCTGGTCCGACAGATGAACTAGGGTGTTGCACTTTCTCTATTCAAAACCATTAATTTAAACCATTGAATGACACCTCATATATTATGTAGTTAAATTTAAAATGAATTTTTTTAAAGAAATAGGATGTTGGCTCATAACTTTTAAAAGAAGAAAAAACTAAAGATAAAGTAAAATTGAGGAAAAAATGTGAACGATAAAACTTCATAAAAATTTCGAAAAATTCAGAACTAAGATTTTTAAAACATATATTTTTATAATATGTATTTAAAATTTTAATGTTAAATTATGTCACATAAGATTCATCGTGTCATTTTATAGTTAAATTAACATTTTTATAACAAAAAGACATGATTAATATAACATTGATAATTTAGAGATGTAATTAAAATGATTTAAGGAGCAATTTTAAAATGGTCATAATTTAGGTATATTTGATGCAATTAACTCTAAATAATTTTATACTCAAATATTAACCTCTAACTTAAATATTTTATTCTATTTATAATAATTTTAAGTAATACTATATATTTTATTCTATATGATATATTATTTATGAAACATTTTAGATTTTAGAAATAAGATTGTATAGAATAATTTTGGTTATGGCTTAGGGAAATGATAGAAGTCCAAATACTGCTTGAATTATGCATTGTATCTACTTGTGCACTTGAAAGTTATAGTGAGTGTGCTGTGTTTTTCATTTAGTTTGACCCGTGCATAGACCTGTCCATGGGCCGGGCCGGGCCGGGTTCGGGTCGGGCTCGAAAAAATTTTGGCCCGACTCTTAGGCCCGGGCCTGGCCCGGCCCGAAATATGGGCTTAAAATTTTGCCCAGGCCCGGCCCGGGAAAAATAATAAGCCCGAGCCCGGCCCGGCTCGATTTTTAATAAACACAAAAAAATATTTTAAAAATAAAAAAATAAAAAAATATATATTTTAAAGTATTTTAAAATTAAAAAATAAAAATAAAAAATATATATTTACTATATTCGGGCCGGGTCAGGCCAGGCTCGGGCAAAAAAGTTGAGTCTGAGCCCGACCCATTTTTTAAACGGGTCTCGTTTTTTTGCCCAAGCCCATATTTTGGGCATATATTTTTACCCGAACCCTCCCATATTTCGGGCGGGCCGTCGGGCTGGGCCGGGCCATCCGGCCCATGGACAGGTCTACCCGTGCACTGTTTTTAGTATTTTGTATCCTGTGTTTGATTTAAATGTTAAAAAAATGTAACTTTGTATTGAAGAGAATATAATAAATATTTATTTAAACATAAAAAATTAAATAGAAAAATGGGTTAGGCTAGTCGAGTCAAACTCGAAAATTATTTTCTCGATACGGGTCGAATTTAGTTTTAAATATTTCAAGTTGAGACAAGTTTAGACAATGACAAAAAAATAGTAATACCTTACATAAGCCTTACTATCAAAATGAATGAAGAATCTAACCCTGAAAATGCGAGGGAGCTAAGCAACAACACATTAGAGTTATATATTAAGTACTACGATCATAAAGATTAAAATATTTATGTTAATTTCATAAATTAAGTTTTTATAAATAATCAAAGAGAAAAAATAAGAGAATCGTAATTGCGGGATTAATGAATATTAAATTATTTATGAACTAAATATAGCTATAACATTATTGGGATTAAATTAATAAATAAATAAATAAAAGTAAAAGTGTTTATCATCCACATGTAAAATTATATTACTCATCAATAATTTTAACTATGCCCACAAAGCATTGTTTCTTATTTTAGGTGAAAAATCTATATATACCAATCCGACCCTTATTTATAAGTAAGCATCAGTTAACTTTTGTAATTTTCCTCACCAAAGTAATGGGCGTTATATTTAATTTCTTCCTAAAATACTGTACCAAGCATGAATTATGCAAATATTGAACTTATTTCTTTATTATAATGTAAATATCTTATTACATGAATCATCATAGTTCTGATCATATCTGTTTTTTTCGATATAATGTCTAAAATTACTTATAAAAGTGCACTCAAATTCATGTCTTCTTGCATTAACAATAATATTAATGACAATCGAATTAAAACTTAGACTAATTTTTTTTTAAAAAAAACTTCAAAGATTCTAATTATAATAAATACAAGTTTGTAATTCAATTGCATCGAAAAACTTATTCTAATTAATAATGTACAAAGTTTGAAAGCATATTTAAAATATTATATGTAGAGAGATAGAATAATTACGCTAAAAGTATTATACTAGTCTATATACTATATTTTGAATTACATTTTAGTCCTCATGCTGAAAAATGAAAAATTATTTTCTATACATTTTGAATAGGATTAAATTTTTCATAAGCATAGCCTTTTATCATTTTCCATCCAATTTGTTTCCATCTTTTCCGTATCTTCTAATGTTTTATCGTTTAATTTCATGTTTCAAAATTTTAAGTTATCTCTTCGAAACGTGTCTCCCATTCAAGACCCGACCCTCTTTCACTTCAAATCTCTTATTTATTATTTTTGGATTCTTTCTTTTCATTAGTTTTGCCTCACTTGACTTGTTCTTATGTTTCAAGTTACTTGAGCTAGCGCAAGTGATACCAAGTTTTCTTATAAATTTTACGTAAGGTCAAGGTAGGTGGTTTGAACTACGGTGCGGTCAGATATTTTCATAATTATTCACACACCCAAAATTAACACTTATCCTTATCTTACAAATATTGGTCCCCACCAACTAAGGCACCTCCCTTATACGATTCTCCGCGAAAGTTGGAAGATAAAACCCTGGCACAGGAATAATACCTTCAATTGTTGACAGTTTGGGTTTACTACCCGAGCAAAATGTTAATGCATACGTTAGGGTGAGAAAATGAGAGATGAAGCCTAAAATGGCTGATGCGCCTGCTTTGCAAGCTTAATAAATAAAAGAAAATGACAACAAACAAAATATGTATATGGCAAAGATTTTCAAGCCACACAATCATTTCTTCAATTATCGTAATTCCTTCCACGCACACCTTACAATTACCTAATAGCTGCGGTTTTACTTCTTTCTTCTTTTTCCACGCTCACTCTATCATATTGGCACACAACTACAACAACCACCACCCATCAACATCAATTATCAGTATCGGTACGATTTTACATATAGATATAATAATATATATGTACTATCTTCTTATATCATTTCAACAATAATTACGATCCACCATCATGCCCTTTTCCTTTGCAAATATTCCTACATGAGTAGAGGAAAAGCTCGATAGTAAAGAAAAAAAAGAAATGAGTAATAATTTATACTTGGGAGTTGATGAAGAATAAGTGGGTGGGGTTACATACAACTCAAAGTAAGAGGATGAAGGAAAAAATAATAATGAGAACATACGAGTGGGATTGTGGGTGTGGTGTTGTCTCTGCCTACAAATGTTAGAAATTTTTATATATATATATAGAAGGCTTTAGTTTGTGTTATTGTTTAGGTATATTTGATGAGGGATGTCAATTTCCTTCACATCATTCCTACTTTGATGCTATCACTGTTCGAGAGAATGTGAATGCTGTTGGTTAATGCTGCTGGCTATTGAGTGAATGAACTAATGGTTGGTCTCTATCACATGGGGGGCTTGTTATTATGCATATATATATCATCATCTCTCCTTTCTGATCCCCACTTACATTTCATAAAACTATATACACTGCTATCCACCACCTACAGCTACAACTCAGGAGCCACCTTTTCCGCACATCTCCTGAATTATACGTCATGCCCATGGTCATAGCTCAATTATTCTGTTTGCTGTTTTTTCTTCTGATTATTACATTTACATGGCCAATGGCCATGAATATATATACCTATATTAATTGCCTCAATTAAATATAAATTGAACTTGTATAGGCAATGAATGTAAGAAAGTTTGAGGCACTATTGGAATGATTCATGTTGTTTGTTCGAATATTATCTTCGTCCTAATATTTCATTATAAACTTATATATATATATACTCAACAATGACATTACAAATTGCAATACAGTAGCAATGAGATAAATGATTCTATTCTAATTCTTCACCTTTTTTTTTCTTGTAATATACTTTAAATTGTTATCTCATGCACACAAACATGTATATTTATAATTCTTTATCCCTAGATAGCCCAAAGATATCCTTGTTTATGCTATGAGATTAGGTCTTATCAGTATGACCATGGATGCATTTCTATTTGTTAATGATATATATATATTTTATTCAGATTGAGTTGACTATAAGAGAAATAATAATATATTTATAGCAAATGAAAAGTGGAAGTAAACAAATTGGGGGCATGAGATGAAGGTCTCTTTCCATGGGGGGAATAATACTTAAATATATCCAAGGCAAGGATGGTAAGATTTGCGGCTGATTAATCCCATACCTAATAGTGCGCACTTACGTTTACCAGATTAATACATTACTTTTAGTACAATAGTATTTTATATTTTATATCTTATAATTATAATTTTTAAGTATAGTTAGTACATGATTAAATATGTATATTTAGATTGAATTAAGGCCGCGTATATAGTACTAATCCATTTTTTTTATCAATAGCATTAATTAGATATGTTCATGGGTTAGTTTAAATGTCCAAACTTGAAAGCCTTTTTGAAATTCGGGAGAGTTTGAAATAAAAATTTGTCCGAAAAATAAGTTTGAACAAAAATATTATGCCCATTTAAAATATGGAGTTGGTTCGAGACTAACTCGGCCCGACCCATTTTAAAAGTTTGTAATGTTTTATATTATATAATTTATAACACATAAAAGATTAAATCTATAGTAACATATAATATTATTATAATGTAAACATTAAAAAAGGTTAAGATAACAATATATAAAATTTTAATAAATAAAAAAATAATTTATTAAATATTAAATTAAAAAATAATATAAATATATTTTTAAATTTAAAAATAATATGAGAAAATTTAAAATAGACTTAGATTAACCATTTATTAATATAGACGGACTTGAATAAATTTTAAATCCATATTTTGGGTTTAAACACATAATTATATATAATACTAATAAAACTAAGCTTTTGTTAGGATATATAAATACACGTATTTATATGTAATTCTAATTAATATACACACAACACAAAGCTAGGTTTCTCCTTATCATTTTAGTGTATGTACTAATTCAAGTTATGCATTCAATCAGCTTCGGATCTCTCACAACTGGATAAATATATATATACATATACATACATAATATGATGCATAGATTTTTATTTTTATTTTGTGGGATTTGGAGATGAACCGAAGAAGTAATCATGAGAAAGCCTAGGTTGTATCAAACTCCCATATATAATATTAAATTTTCACCTTAGAAGTCCATTGGCCATGAACAAAAGTGAAAGTGGGTGGATAATTGAAATCATGTACTGTCCAAAGGCGGAACATATACAAGTGGGCTCAGATAGATTTTACCCAAACCAGTGGTCGGGCTTTACACTCAACAATTCAGCTTCCCATTCAACATTTTTATTCAAATGCTATTCATTTGCATCTTAGTTTATTCTCAATAGCTACTGTCGTTAAGTTTCTTGGTCAATATTGCATCTGTTTATCGATTCCTTTGCTTCCTTTTTCCTGGTAAAAGTCTCATATAAGTTCTTTGTTAGAATCGTCCCGATTAAGCAACGAATAAGTAAAAATAGTAGAAGAAATTGAGAAATTGAACACACAAATTTAACGTGGAAAAACCCCTTCAAAGAGGATAAAAAACCACGGGCAATGATAATTTTACTATAATGGCAAAAAAATGAAGAGTACAAAAGATGGAGATAAAAACTAAACCTCGAAAACCCGAAAAATAAAGAACCCTCAAAACGTAAACACAAAACTCTCTAAATGTGTTATGAGTTCTAATCTAATGGGTGTATATTTCTAAGAATATAAAAGAGCCTATTTATAGGCTAAATTAGTAAGTCGTATAAACTATGCTAATAAATGCTAAATATATTATACTAATAAATACTAAATCTTCTAGAAAGAAAATATATTTTTGTTTAACTTGACTTGCAAGCAATCTCTTAGAATTTGAGTCACACAACTCTAACAATCTCCACCTTGACACAAATTCTTTCAGCGCCATCTTTGCCAAAACCCACCACGGGCCTATCTTGAACTATGCAGGAAATTAACTGAGTCAATCTATGCTTAGAAGTTGGACGACTTCTAGCCTTCGACTTGTGCACTGCCAATTCAAAACTAACTCGGGTCTGATTTTCACGAACACAGTGCCCTAACTTTTCAAAACCTGCATCCAAAAGAGAACCTCTCTTCAACGAAACTGTCATACCTTTTTCCCTCCTATGACCAGGTTGCCTCCGCTCCAAACGAGTTGACTTTGACTCTGTTACGGACGAGGGATGTCCGATTTCACTGGTCACTGTAGAACCTTCCAGAATATAAAGACTGCCAGTTGTTTTACCTTTTAACAAAATGAGAGCTCCACGAGATACTTTAATGTCGTTCGACTCGATGTTGATTCTGCATCCTTTCAAGTCTAAAATACTCAATGAGATGAGATTCTTTCATAAATCAGGTACATACCTGACATCTGAGAGTGTCCTAATCGTCCCATCGTGTATCCTAATTTTAACAATACTAATACCGATTATTTTACTAGATGAATAGTTTCCCATGTGCACAACTCCACCTTCAACTGAACTATATGTGGAGAACCATTCTCTATTGGGACACATGTGGAAAGAACATCCTGAATCTAGGATCCACTCAGACGTAAGCTTGGAGTTATCGCTCGTTGACACTAACAAGAAATCATCACCGCCTTCATCGACCAAATTAGCACCAGCTACATCTTTCTTGTTACTCTCAGCAGCTCTTTTATTTCGCAGTTTATAACAATCTGCTTTGATGTGACCTAACTTTTTACAATAGTGACACCTTTTGTCTCTTTTCTTTGATGCTACCAAAACAGAAGTTTGCCTATCTACTTTGCTATTCAAACCAAACTCATTGTCGAGTTTGTCTCTACTCAACAAATGACCATTCACATCTTCGAACGAAAGTTTATCTTTGCCATAAATTAGGGTCTCCTTGAAAGACTTGTATGAAGAGGGTAAAGAGCACAATAATAGCATAGCTTGATCTTCATTGTCAATATGAACCTCAACATTCTTTAAATCATTTAAAAGAGTAATGGATTGACTGATATGATCTCTAAGAAGCTCACCTTCGTTCATACGAAACGTAAATAGACGTTGTTTCAACACTAAATGATTAGCTAGAGACTTAGTCGCATAAAGAGTTTCTAACCTTTTCCATAAGGCAGATGAGGTCTTCTCCATCAATACCTCCTGTAATACTGTATTCGCGAGGCACAACTAGATTGCAGACAAGGCCTTTTCATCAAGCTCTTCCCATTCTGTTTGATTTAGATTCTCAGGCTTTTTCCCTGTAACCTTTTTCAAGTCGTTTTGAACTAGAATTATCATCATTCGAACTTGCCACAGATTGAAATTTGTCTCACCATCGAACTTCTCAATTTCAAACCTTGTTGCTGCCATCTCTGAACGGGCTGATTATGAAAATTGAACTAGCTCTGATACCACTTGTACAAGCCCATTTCGCCCCAAACCCAAATAACCTAACAAAATAACAAAACCCAATAATATAAAAAAAACCTAAAGGCCCAATTGGCCCAAAACCTAAACTTTTCAGCAGAAACCCTAGCCCCCTGTTGCGCCGCACCTAACCTCTGCCACCACCTACCACCGCCGTTCACCTAGTCCCATCGACACCTGCCTCAACCACTGCTCCACCTGCAAAATAAAATGAAACACGCAACAGCAACACAAATGGCAGAAAAGCAGAAGCAAAAACGGGGCAAAAATAGAGAAAAAAATAAAAAAAATGTATTGTAATTGGCTATAAAAGCCTGGATTTCAGCCTTGTAAGGTCTTTTTCTTTTTTCTGTTTCACGAATATTAAGAAATAAAAAGCAAAACTTAAGGTGAAACTTGGTTCTCTGTTGAAGTGTTTATTTAAATTTGTTTTGCATTTTTATTTTTTATTTTTTTTATTTTTTCTTCATATATTCGAAAATAATAATAAAAAGAAAAAAAACTCACCTGGGCTACGGTCTCTTCGCCGAAGTCCCGTTCTCTGTCACCGGAGACGAGTTTAAAGAAGGGACGGGGAAGGCTTCTTTTTTTCTTACCTGTTTTGCTGGGCTCGGGTTGAGAACCCCTTTTGTTCCGCATGACTCCGGCCACTGTCCTCGGTGGCATTGCGATGGGGATGCGGCGGATGACGGTGGGGTTCCAATAGCAGAGAAGGGGAAGCCCCTTTTTATTTTTTTATTCTTTTGTATTCTTTGCAGAAAATGAAACAGCAGAAAAAATAAGAGTAAAATTTTAGCTTTTATGGTGATTGTAAAACGGCGCCGTTTGAAGGAAGGGGATCTGCGCATTCTTGCCCTAATGGGTAATTTGCGCATTTGGTCCCTTCACCTTGCGCTGAAGTGCAATCTAACCTTTTTTTTGTTTCAATTTGGGCTGCGAATTCCGTGTCTGCTTCAATCGGGTCCCTCGTTCCATCTTTTAATTTTTAATTATCCCCTTTATTTTATTTCTGGTTTCAATCATACCTTTGACCCCTTTAGCCCCCATTTCTGGTTTATATGTACGGTTTTTCCTTTTAAACTGCTTTTGTTTTTATTTTATAGTATTTAAGAGTTCCTCTTATATTATTATTGTAAACTGTTTTAAATTCATCATTATTTATTTCAAGTTTTTTTTATATACGTTATTTATTTTAAATATATACATATATATGCACATTATCTACTTTAGTTCACTGTTTTGTTTTAAAAAAACATGTCTCTTCCTTTTTTTTTATGTACTTATTTTAAGCTTTTATATGATATAATTTTTTTTGTAGCTATTTATCTTAAGTACATAATATATTATTTTATCTTATATATGTTAGAATGTATTATATACACTAATTATTCTAAAATTATTTTGTACCTTTTCAACCATGCTATTTGTTTTTATGTTTTATTTATAATCCATTTTAAAAGTTTTCTCATTTCACGCTTCTACATGTACATACATTTTACTCATTTTAAATATTTTTCATACGTAGTATTTTAAAATTGTTTGGTATATATATATATTTTTAAATATTTCTTTTTTCACATTATTTGTTCAAAGTTTATTTATTATCTTTTAAAAACTATCCTGCATTTTATTTGTTCTAATTTGTCTTATGCTATTCATGTTGAAATTGTTATATATGTTACTTGATTTATTCGCCTTTAATTATTAATACTAGTATTCAAATAATGCATGTTGAGTGGGTATTGTCATTGTGGATTCCATAATTAGTTTACTTGCATTTTCATATTATTGTTATACATTTGCGTAATTTTATCCATGATTATTATTATATCGTCATTTCACGTCATTGTATTGTAAATTAAACCCCAACATAGTTATCCAATTTAGATTGCTTTATCATTTTTTTTAAATAAGATAAATGCTTACTTCAAATATCTTACTCTTTATCATTCAAAAGGAAATTTCGAAAATAGGGCAATATTTTGCGTTTGGAAATTTGAGAAAACATGCCCTAACATGCTGGGTTTCGATTTCTTGTTTAACCTAAATAACATAATATCCTTTTAAATTATGACTTTTGAATAAACAAAATCTCGCGTTTAGATTCGAGAAGGTCGTACCCTAACTTACTGGGTTTCGATTTTCGCGATAAATTTAAGTACACGAATCTTTTCAAACTCAAGTTTTAAATGATCTCGGGAATAAAAAAGATCGTGTCCTAACTTACTGGTCGTGATCTCTTTTTTAAATTCGAGATAGCTAAATACCTTTTAAATTTTCGGCATTCATTCGCGCATCGAGAATTCGAGACATTGTGTCCTAATTTACTGGATATGATTCTCTTCCTCGATTAACGTGAAATATGCCCCCTTTTCCCGAAAATTTTTAACATTCTAATACAAGGATCGTATTTTTAAATTCTTCAAAGTTTTCACTCTTCGACACTAAGACATTAAGTAATCAACTAGGTACCAATTTTGGGCGTATCGAGGGTGCTAATCCTTCCTCGTACGTAACCGACTCCCGAACCTATTTTTCTGAATTTCATGGACCAAACTTGTTGTTTTAATAAAATCAAACCGTTTATTAAAAACAACCACTTTTCAAGGTGATCCAATCACACCTCATAAAAAAGGATTGGTGGCGACTCCCGTTTTTTCAAAACCCAAGTCGACCCCGTTTTCATCCAAAAAATGGTGTCAACACCACTTGTTAGGATCGTCCCGATTAAGTAACGAACAAGTAAAAATAGTAGAAGAAATTGAGAAGTTGAACACACAAATTTAACGTGGAAAAACCCATCCAAAGAGGATAAAAAACCACGGGCAATGATAATTTTACTATAATGGCAAAAGAACGAAGAGTACAAAAGATGGAGATAAAAACTAAACCCCGAAAACCCGAAAAACAAAAAACCCAAAAAACGTAAACACAAAATTCTCTAAATGTGTTATGAGTTCTAATCTAATGGGTGTATATTTTTAAGAATGTAAAAGAGCCTATTTATAGGCTAAATTAGTAAGTCATATAAACTATGCTAATAAATGCTAAATATATTATACTAATAAATACTAAATCTTCTAGAAAGAAAATATATTTTTGTTTAACTTGACTTGCAAGCAATCTCTTAGAATTTGGGTCACACAACTCTAACTTTCTTTCTACTCACTCTACTCAAAAAAATGAATAAATTAATCCTTATACATTAGATTAAAAAGTAAACTGGTCTTTCTGGTAAAACTAATCTGTATATTTTTTAAGTAAAAAGGAAAAAATGTAATCTAATTTTTAATACAAAACCCTCCATGATACTTTCATACCATTTTCATCGATAAAGTGAATGTTATTTTTGGCCCTAGATAAAAGCGAATGTTTAAACAATAACTAGTTTGGAGTTGATGCATTTGATGGGTATATACCCTAGAAAGAGGTTGTGAGGGACTATGCAGGTTAATCATTTATAAATGGTAAAGCTATTTCTCTAAACAAGAGATACTCAACTAATTCACTGTAATATCATTAATTGTTGGAAGGTTACTAATATGGGAAATGTCACTTATGGTTCACACACTTTTAAGTGTTGCCCTCCTCCTTCTCGTCTTTCCTTCACATTGTTTTTATTTCTTATCAAAATGTTAAAGATCATTGGTACGTATATTAGAGAAAAATATAGATTTTTCTATTACACCAATGTATTTCAACAATAGAAAATTAATTGGCATTGTGAGCAAGTTCTTGTAGATTTGAAACGAATACAAGCTTCGTCATTGAAAATCCAGAGAATCACAACAATCATAAGTAAAGTGATATAATAAAATCCCTCACCATCAGCATTAAAAAAGGATTAGCACTCTAAGGATCAAAAAAAAAATCCAAAACTTATTAATCTTCAAAGTTTCAATTTTACTAAAAATATATTCAAGATTAAGGGAGGTCATTTGCTAGCAAAAAGATCCTAAGCTCTAAGAAGCCAAGGAGAATGCAACTTCTCTTTCCTACTAACACAATGAAAGAAAATGCATTAGTTAGCATGAAAAGAAAAACAAAAGAAACCCTAAGGTTAAAAATTAAAGAAAAATTCAGATTTACTCAAAACCCCGAAAAATTACGAAACAATTTGAATTTTTAGTTCTTAATGTTTCCAACATACTAAAATCACGAAATTTTATGGAATGCCTCTAAAATTAATGAATTTAAGACACAAAAATTTTGGACAATAAACTCCAACCACAAAATATTTTTTATTTTTTCAATTTTTTTTATTTTTCGACTTTCTTCGATTGGAAATAATCTTTCATTATAATCTAGTGCCATTAGTATAGGGTTAAAATTTCAAGTAAAAATAAAGTTGGTTGCCCCTTTATTGAATTAATCAATGTAATTTTTCTAAGTAAAAATAATTTCGAGACACCCAAAAAATTTTGAGCAAGAAAACAAATGAAGCATGAGTTTAGAAATATCAAGAGGCATGAAATGTAATACCAAATGATAAAAGGGTGCACGCTGGTCCCAAAAGTCCCAAAATAATTCAAAGTTGTTTCGAAGGTAAAGCCTCGATTCGACTCGGGAACTTTAGACTGAATCCTATGGTTTGGGCCGCAAGAATCTAATTGTGAAACTTAAAATTCGCAATAAAGATTATGAGAAAAACAATAAAAATAAGTGAATAATAAAAAGAAACAAAGGAAAGAAAGAAAAGAAATTTGGCATCGGTTTAGAGAAGAAATCCAAAATTGAGTAGAAGAGAGCTTCCTATGTTGCTGAGTTTGTTTAGAAGCTTTCTTGAAAGCTAAGAAATGAGAAACAACAAAGAATGTGAATAAACCAAAAATTAAATAGAAAAATAAATAAAGAAAACAAAATTAAATGGTGGAAGATGAAATAGATAAATTGATGGAGATGAATAGAAGGATAAGTGTCTGGTTGAACTATTCGGAAAAGTTTTCCCAACAAATTCAATTAATGGCTCCAATCGATTCTCCAAGAAAAAATTATGAGCAACCCAGAGTTTGAAAAACTTTACCAAAATCTCGAATAAGATTAAGTTAAAAGGATCTTCTTAATAAAAAATAGTTTTGAATCTTGCAAAATAAAATACTCCAAATAGTGATTTATTAATCAAATAAAAAAAATTATACATTGAATAACAAAGATGTCTTTATATAGGTTAGTTCATTGAATCAAAATAAAATTTCTAAGTAAACTTAAACTCTAATTAAGCTGAACAATAAGTAGTTCTAGTTGAATTAAGCTTTTTTGTTAACTAAGAAATATAAAACTTCTAAATAACTGAAAATAAGTTAAAATATAATAAAATTATTAGTACATGCCGATTTCAAAGAAAAATTAAGGATATAGACCGAATTTTTGCATATTTAAAGAAATAAGTTGATTTTACTGACATGGAGACAAAAACGCTTTGAGACACGTTTTTTAAAAACACTTTATACATAAAATGCTTTATTTAATGTGTCTTAACTCTTGGCCTAATGGTTGAATCTTAGTGTTTTTGTCCTTGTTAGCCTAAGGGTGGGTTTGAATGGGCGGCAATCGGCATGTTTAACTGTAGTTAGTGTAAAAACAGCAGTGACGATGAGATTATATACTATAACAATACTATAACGTGAGGCAAAAAGTAAGCTAAACGCACCGTACCGCATTACACTCCACCGTTCATCTAAACCCACCCTTAGTTTGATTATCCTCCTAATCATATTTTTTTTCAAGCCTTTTTTATTTGTATTTTTCTCATGTTGTTCAAAGAATATTTTTATTTTTAATTAATGTTTCCAAGTTTATTTTATTTAAAATTTTTTAATTAATAACTCATTTATTTATATAAAATAAATATATAATTATTCAATGATAATATTATATATATAACATTATGTTAAATATATTTTAATTTTTAAAAACATCAACTAATTATATATATTTTATATATACTTTTTATATGTCAAATATTTACTTTTCGACCTATATTGTGGGTATCATAAATTCTAATATAAATATAATTGTTCTTTCACCTATATTGTGGGTATGATAAATTCTAATATTATAAATTCAATTAATTATTTCAAATATAATTATTTTTAGTAAATATAATTTTTATATGTGGAACATTTATTTTTCCATCCATATCATGAGTGTAGCAAATTTTAGCATTATATATTTTTGCATGTGTATTTGAAATATTTCACATATAAAAATAATCATTTCAAATATTATACTTTACCATACCCACAATGTAGATGAAAAATAAATAAATATTTGACATATAAAAATTATATTCACTAAAAATATATAAAAATTTAAAATATTTTGAATATAATGATATATATGTAATATTTTCATTGTATTGCATATTTATTATTTTGTTTGTATAAATAAAAGATTTATTAATTAATAATTTTAGATAAAATAAAAAAAACTTGAAAAATTGTTTATTAGTTAAAAATATTAATTAAATATTAAAGATATAAAAAACTAAAAACAATTTGATATCATCAAAGGGGAATTGTAATACCCCTTACCCGTATTCGATGCCGGAATAGGGTACGAAGTATTACCAGAACATATACACTTTTAAGCGTAGTAAACCAAGTTGTAAAATTTCATCTAAATTAAAACTTTCAAGTTGTTATTCTCGAGTCGTTAATTAGGGTTTTCTTGGCTAAATATACTCACAATCTTTCACTTCCTCGTCGTATGAATTTATAAATTTTCACTTACTTGTTGAATTCGTCCTGAGTACCTGAATTTATCTGTATCATTACATATTCTCATATCGTCAAATTTTCCTTTTTAACTAATGTAATATATCAATTACTCACTATCTAGTAAGCTAATTGTCACATATATATACATTATCCATTCATCTCCCACAAAGCTAACAAAATTAGCCACAAAGATAGTACAAATTTTCTCTATTCGATTGTAACAGCCCGATTCTGGGCCTAGTCAGAACAGTGGTTTCGGGACCACAAATTCGACGAGGGAAAATATTATTGTCATTATATTTTTATGGTCTACAATTTCACGGAAAAATTTTGTAAAAATTTCGTTCGAAAATTTCGACGTTTGGGCACTCAATTTAGTCAAAAGAACTAAATTGTAAAAAGTGCAAAACTTGAGTTCTACATGTTAGAAGTGTCTAATTGTTATGAAATTATAAATTGGGGGTCCTTATATGGTAATTAGACCATTAGTTAATTGATGGACAAAAATAGACATAAGAAATGGGTGAAATAGATTTTTTTAATGGGGGCATTTTAGTCATTTAGTAATAAAAAGAATTAAAAAGGGAAAAAGATGGCAAAATGTGCTCATCTTCTTCATGGTGAACGAAATCAGCAAGGGGGAAGCCATAGTAAGGGTTTTTAAGCTTCCAAGCTCAATAGTCAGTGATTCCAAGACCCGTTTTTAATGTTCTTTACGTTTTTGGAGTCCCGGTAGCTTAATTTAGCTTATTCTAGCAATAATTCATGTTAGGGTTCATATTTGGAAAAATATCCATAGGTGAAATATGTCTATTTTGTTGTTTTATGGTAGAATATGAAGCTATAAATTATGTTAAACACCTTTTGCTAAGCGATTTTAAGCGAAAACGGGTAAATTGACATAATCGGTAAAAATAATTAATGTTCAAAAGTGTGTGTTAGAGTGAGAATTTGATGTTGTCATAGAAGGGAAAAATGTTCAGCATGTCATAAAACATAAGAATAAGAGATGAAATTTAACTTCCGAGCTTGGGGACAAAAGTGTAAATATGCAAAAGTTTGGGAGCAAAATTGAAAATTTTCAAAAAGTTGGTGGGAGGACTATTTTAATAAATGTGAACATTTAATGAGTTAAATTTGCTATTATAGATCAAGAAAGACGAGAAGATAATCTCAAACGGGGAAAAGAGAATGTCGTGGAGTAAATTGCAAAATTACGATATTTTGCACCGAGGTAAGTAAAAATGTGAATTAATGCATTATTTTGATATTATTCAATATATGTTGAGATTTAATTGAACATAGAATAAATACTTGGTATAGATGCTAAAAATGTGGTGAAGTTGGGAAAGGTGGTAAAGTGTTGAAAAACACGGTTTTCGGTTGAACACTCGAAATAGGCCAGAGTACATTGAATATAAAGGGGGTTGCTAAGTGCTGATTCCCCGCTCATTGGTGGTTGCTAAGTGCTGATCCCACCGTATCTTAAATGTGAAAGGGGTTGCTAAGTGCTGATTCCCCGAATCACTGGTGGTTGCTAAGTGCTGAATCCATCGATAACGGACAACATTCCGAGTGTTCAACAGGGGAAAATCGGAAAGGTGAATATATATAAGGTGGACGATAATATGTGAGGGATATTGGGTTTGATACTTAATCAACCCATGTGTGAGGTGGAAGGAAACATCAAACCTACAAAAGAGCAAATTTAAATACAAAACTGTTGTGAACAACAACAGTTGGGAAACTTTGAAAAATAACTATAAATGGTGGGAAATTAATTAAAAGTTTAGTAATATATGAAATTGAAGCTGAATGAGTCTATTTTCATATGAAAGAAAAAGGGGAAGCAAAAGAGTTGTATATTTTGGGATATTTGAATTTTTTTGAGACAGGGTTGAACTGATTTCGAAATCCCCTGTTCCATCTTTGGAAAATAACCAAAAATTGTAAAAAAAATAATTATGGCTTGGAATTTACATGCTTGGATTCCTGAATGAGTCTATTTTTAAGAGAAAGAAACGAAAACATTGTTTGAATTTGTTACAGGGAGATAAGTAAATTTTAGTAAGGAGAGGTCAGAACTGTCAGGCAGTGAAACAGGGGAAGGTTTAAAGAATAAACTGTACTAATTGGATAAACCATAAATTGTGCAAATTTTATGGTGGAAAGGTATATGAGTCTAGTTTTGGTGAAAATTTATGGAACTTAATTTTGAGCCCTTTAGCTTTAGATAAAAATAAATTGGCGACTGTGATGCAGAAAAACAGCTTGCTGGAAATTGAGCAAACAATGAAATTTATGTGTGATAAAAATTATGTCACTATGTAATCTTGTGAAAAATTTATTTACTTGTCATATGTTTACTTACTAAGCTATATGCTTACTCGTTTGTATTTTCCCTTGATTATAGTGATATCAGCCAGTTCGAAACTTGGACAAAGTCAGGAAATTACTAAGCTATATGCTTACTCGTTTGTATTTTCCCTTGATTATAGTGACATCAGCCAGTTCGAAACTTGGACGAAGTCAGGAAATCATCCACACTATCATCAACTTTTTGGGTATTTTGGCAATCAACACTTTTGAAACATGGCATGTATAGATGACTTTATGTAATGTGGTATAAATATGTATATATAGTATTGTTCGGTTTAATAGGTTGGTGTTTATTAATGGATAAATTGTGTATACACATATATATCTGCAATTGGTTGAAATGTTGAAATCGTTTGAAATTGTGTTTTGAAAACTTGCAGGGGGTTTTATGTAAAAATAAGCAGAAATGCTGTCGAAATTTTTTTATAAAAAAAAATTAGTAATACCTCATACTCTATTCCGTTAAGGAATACGGGTAAGGGGTGTTACATCGATATAAACCAAAACCTGTTATTTCTTTTCCAACAAACCTTACTAAATATACACTTTATACTAACCCAAGTTTTTAACCATTCATCCATGACATAAATATATTTTATCCATTATTGTCGAATATAGATATGCTTCACAAATCATAATTCACCTCACATAGTAACCGAATTAATTTTTATCATTTGTCAAATAGATTAAAAAATAAGTTATATAACAAAATATATAAATACATTTTAAACCACACAAATAAACAAATTTTCATGGCATTACATGATCATCACATATCAAAGACAAATGTTCTTGACATTTCTATCACATAAACCGAATTAATCAATGCAACCTCAATGATATAATCATCCATATCATTATTTTCACACATATAAATATCATGACTAAATTTCTTAAACATTTGATCAATTGCTTTTCAATACCGCAATAGTCCTTCAGTATCAATACATATTTACCATTCAATTTAACATTTACCGATTATAATCGGGCATATGACCATTTATACACAATTCATTCATACATTTTATTATCCTCCTCCTCCTCTCCATTCCACATCCTTTATGTATAAAACATGCTTAATTAGCATTATACATAATTTCACTATTCACTTATATTTAAATTCAAAATTGTTTATTTGAGTCAGAGTCACTAAATCATTTTTATCTGAAGCTATAGAGCTCCAAATTAAGTTCCGTTAATTTTCTCCAAAACTAGACTCACATGTCTTCTTACCATAAAATTTTCAGATTTTTTGAGTAGGCCAATTAGTACCGTTTATTCTTTAAAGATTCCCCTGTTTCACTGCTCAACATCTCTGACCTCTCTTCACTAAAAATGAATTATCTCATTGTACAAATTTCGGATGGTATTTCCGTTTGTTTCCTTTGAAAATAGACTCATTAAGAATTCTAAGCATATAAATTATAACTCATAATTATTTTTGTACAATTTTGAATTATTTTACAAATTCAAAATAGGGGATTCCAAAATCAATCCGACCCTACCCCACTAAAATTCAAATATCTCAAAATATATAACTCTTTTGCTTGCTCTGCTTCTTTTATGTAAAAACAGACTCATTAAGATTTAATTCCATATCTCACTCTACCACTAACTCAGTTCTTATAATTTTTGGTGAATTTTCAAACTAACGTCACTGTCACTATCCAAATCTGTTCTGTTTCAAATTCACTCATTCACATAACACTATAACAATTTATTTTGTAAGCACGGTACAAAACTTCATCACTCCAGTGACTCTTTTGCAACTCATCGCGTTTCAATCACATATTCTTATTGGTTTGCAATTTCTCATATCCAGTTAAACATGTCAGTATAATAGCGAACATTCGGTGGTTTGCACATAGTACTACTCATTTAACTATTATCATTCGATACACGTAGTAGCATTCACATAGTACTACACACGTGATCAAACTTTCCGGTTCACGTAGTAGCCTGCACATAGTACTACACACGTGACCATTAATATCCGATACACGTAGTAGCCTGCACATAGTACTACACGCGTGATCGAAGCTATCCGGTACGCATAGTAGTCTGCACATAGTACTGCATATGCGACCTTTCATTCCGGTACACAGCCTACACATAGTACTACACACGTGACCATTCTTTCACTTACACGTAGTGACCTACACACAGTCCATGCCACACATGTGATCATTTCTGTCACTTCATTTGTACCCTTTTTTATTTCGAATATTCAATCGGGAAATTTCTCACTTTTTCTCATTTTTTTCTTTTTCACTAATCAAAGTCAATTCCTTGCCTTTCTTGACTTATAATAACACATTTAACTTATTTTACACTCAAATTATTCAATCCAGTCCAAAAATCACATGTTGGCAAAATTACATTTTTGCCCCTAAAGTTTTACAAAATTACGATTTTACCCCTAGGCTCGGAAATTAAATTTTATTCTTTTTTCTTATGTTTTATGACATGCTGAACAATTTTTCCTTCTATAGAAACATCAAATTCTTGTTCTAAAGTGAACTTATGAACAATAATAATTTTTAACAATTATATTGTTTCACTCGTTTTCGCTGAAAATCGTTTAACATAATTCTAAACTTCATATTCTATCATGAAACATCAAAATTCACACTTTTCATCTATGGGTAATTTTTCAAACATAATTTCTAGCTCGAATTAATGATAGAAATAGCTTAAGCAAGTTACCGAGATTCTAAAAATATAAAGAACAAGAAAAACGGGGCTAGAACGAACTTACCATGAAGCTTGAAAGAATGAACAAACCCTAGCCAAGGAGTCCACATGATATTCGGCCAGCACTCATGGAGAAGAAGATGATTTTGGCCATATTTTATCTTTTTAATTTGTTTTAATTACCAAATTACCAAAATACCCTTAACTTAAAAATATCCTATTTCACCTATTTCATGTCCATTTTTGTCCATAACATAACCAATGGTCTAATTACCATTTAAGGACCTCCAATTTAAAATTTCATAGCAATTTGACACCTCTAGCTTCTAGAACTCAACTTTTGCACTTTTTACAATTTAGCCCTTTTGACTAAATTGAGTGCTCAAACGTCGAAATTTTCGAGCGAAATTTTCATGAAATCTTTCCGTGAAATTGTAGACCATAAAAATATAATAAGAAATAAAATTTTCCTCATTGGATTTGTGGTCCCGAAACTACTATTCTGACTAGGCTTAAAATCGGACTGTTACAAGAATAGAACATGGGTCAATGATAGAGGTAGGGGTAAGCAAAACTCGATTCGACTCAAAAAAATCAAAAAGAAATTCGAATTTTGAGTTAAACGAATCGAGTTATTCGAATCAACTCGAATTTTTTTTCGAATTTCGAGTTCGAATCAAGTTGAGTTTTCGAATTCGAATAACTCGAATAATTCGAATAACTCGAATAATTCGAATATCAAACCATAATATTTTACATTTTTACCCTAAACTCCCAAACTTTTTTACTTTTCCCTCAAAACTTTTAATCCTTCCCACTTTCCCTCCAAAACTTTTACTCTCCTCCCCTCCCAACCCCCCAATCTACCTAAAATCCATTTCCCACCAAAATTTTACTCTTCCATTTACTTTTTCTCAAAATTTTACTCCCAAAAACCCTCAAAACCTTTTATTTTCCCTCAAAATTTTTACTCCCTCCCACTTTCCCCCTAAAACTTTTATTCTCTTCCCATCCCAACCTCCCATCTACCCCAAACCCTCCTCCCTCCAAATTTTTTTTTAATATTTTCCCTCCAAAATTTTACTCCCCCTATTTACTTTCCCTCAAACTTTTATTCCCCAAAACTTTTTATTTTCCCCCTAAACTTTTACTTCTCACCCTTTACTCTCAAATAAAAAATTAAAATTATCCAAAAAAAAATCACTAAACCTAAATAGTAATAATTTTATTTATATATACTATTTATATTATTAAATTAAATTTCATATTTTATATTATTTATATTATTGAATTGTTTAGTCATATTGAATATTTATATTAAAATTGAATTCTTAATTATGCCATAAAATATTCGTGTTAAAATTTTATATTGGTATCAATTTCACATTTTATTTTTAAAATAAATTTTATTAAAAAATCATATTTTTATATTTAATATATTTTTTAATTCCAAAATACATAGTGACAAGAATCTGAAGATAATTGAAACAACTAAGCAAACAAATAAGCTAACCAGTATATAAAAAATTAATAAATAAATTATGAGGTGATGAAAGTTAATAAAAAATTTGATTAAGGTGGACAAATTTTATTACGATGGGTAACAACAGTTACAAGGACCCAAAATTATTTTTTAAAATTTAACTCGAACAAATATATTCGATTCGATTAGATTTGAATTCCATCCCACTCGACTCGATTCGAGAAAACTTCAAATAAAGTTAGGATGATAAAATGAGATTCGAAAACTCGATTAACTCGAAAATTTTTTATTCAATTCGATTCGATTCGATCGAATGCTCACCCCTAGATAGAGGTGGTCATGGGTTAGGTGGCCCGGTCCAGCCCGATGGCCTGCCCAAAATATGGGAGAGTTCGGGTAAAAATATAGGCCCGAAATATGGGTTTAAGCAAAAAAACGAGACCCGTTTAGAAAACGGGCCTGGCTCGGGCACCACTTTTTTGGCCCGGACTGAATATATAATAAATATTTTTTTTATTTTTTTATTTTAAAATATTTTTTTATTTTTTATTTTTAAAATAAATTTTTTATGTTTATTAAAAAAATAGGCCGGATTGGGCCGAGCCGGGCTCAGGGCTTAGGAATTTTTTTCGGGCCGAGCCTAGATAAAATTTTAAGTCCATATTTTGGGCCGGGCCCGGGCCTAGGACGAGGGCCGAATTTTTTTCTAAACCCGGCCCGGCCCGATCCATGATCACCTCTAGTCAATGATAAAAATAACAAGATTTAACTATCAAACCAAAAGTTACAACATATTAACGTAAAGTCTTTACTATTTAAAAAATGTTTTTCAAAAGTGCGTTCAATAGGAAGTATTTTTGTGTTCACGCCAGTAAGTGATAATTTTGCCTACAAATATCATAAAATTCAGAATAAATAAAAATAAAAAACTTAATAAATACAAGGCTCATATATAATCAAAATTAAGTTTTAAAAATCTAACTCAATATGATTTAAATTTGAATTAAAACCCCAAATTTGTAATTTCTCGTAATAATCTCGTACAGAAATTCTATTCACCCAGTCTTTACTAAAAGGACCCTAACTTATGCTCTCGAACCCAAAATAAGGTGTTTCAAAGTGTGTTTCAAAACTAAGAAATAAATCTTTCTTCGGCTAGAAGACATCTCAACTCAAAAATATTTGTATCACACCCAAAATGTATCACAAGTCAACTAATTTTTCAAATTTAAAAATCAACTGCCGAATTTAATTTAATAAATCTCACCCATGTGTGTATATATAAAGTGTATTATTTAAAAAATGATTCTTACAATGTACTCAACTTTTAGATTTCACACCCATATGATACAAGACAAATAATAATATAGTTAGTATTTAATATATTATTAGTAGAATATTTTAATTCCACAAGCAAAGTCTAAATGATGTTATATGTTTGTTTGTTTTTAAATTTCTAAATTTTAATTTTTTAATATAGTCTAAATTGAATGTGTATAATCCTTAAAATCATGTTTGTGGAGTCTAAAAACTTTACTAGTAACGCGTTGAATATTTTTTATAATAATATAAAAGAAACAATTTCATCGGGTTGTAGGAAGCAAAGTTACATGTATTTCAAATGAGTTTTTATTTATTTTTCTTTTACAATATAAATCAGTTGAACTTAAGATTTTAATGGTAACTAGGGTATCTACCATCGATAGTGCTTTTCAAAGAGATAAACGACTAACTATGAAATGTGTTTCATTCCAATGAACAATAAATAAATTACTAACCACATAATTAAATAATGAAATGAATAACCAACACACTACAACTCATAGTTGAAATTAATCTCAGATGAAATGGAAAACTAAGAAGCGAAAATAAACTTTTAACTAAAAGCATAGATTCTCACATCCTCTACAGTCTACACTATGATTGAATACATTACATTCAGCTCCAGCCCACAGTAGAAAGCGTAGAGATACAAAGTACAAATCCATAGAAAGGTCAAAGGTCCCTCTTAGTCTTTGGTACATTCCTACCCAACACAGAAGCTGACGCCCCAACTACAACTTTTCCTCTATTTTATTTATTTATTATTATCCTACAAATCGTAGGGAGAAGAAATTATGTAGTTAGTCAACGAATTATTGCCATTCAAAGAAGGATGATGAATTATATGAATGACTTTTCCTTAATAAAATGTTTGGATCTATAACTTGTTTAGGAGGCAAAGGAACCGATTTGTTATGCACGAATTATAGATTTAATTTTATACTCTAATTTCATCATTTTTAATTTTATTTTTATTTTTTTTACAATTTTACTATCAATACTAAGTTATGGGTTTAGTTTATAATCTTTAATTTGATTGTTTTTAATTATTGTACCTTGTAAATTTTAAATTTGACTCGAATAATAATCGCTAAATTTATTAATTAAAAAAATATTTTTTAGTATTATGTCATGATATTACATATACAATAAAATATTTGTAGTATAAGATAATCGAAGAATATAGAATTTGAAAAGTATATAGAATAAATCTAACTCATGCATAATAGAGGGACTAATAGACAAAATTGACCTTTTATTTTCCTGCTCCAAAGGACGCTAATTATTTTTCATTTGAGAGTAGGACCCCTTTAAATTTGCAAAATTGCGAAAGGAAAGAACCAGACCAAAATCTTAGACAACCGGACAAAAAAAAAAAAAAAACAGGCGGCAAACCAAGCTCCAAGGGTAGCATTAGTTTATACAAAAAGATTTTGTTTCTTTTCAGACACCCTTATGTTTTGCTACCTAACACGAACCAAAAACCCCGTCATATACTGACGTAGTTATACAGCTTTCCCACTTTCATAATCCAACTCACCGGAATTCCTGATTTAATTATCCCTTTGCTGTGTGTTTGGAGTGAGAAGGAAGGATAAGGCAGGAATGAATGGAGGGTTCGAGAGAGAAGCATGGAAAGCTCATGCTTCCATGGCTTTGGTTCAACTCTTCAATGGAGGCTATCATGTAATTACCAAAGTAGCTCTCAATGTTGGCGTCAACCAGCTTGTCTTCTGCGTCTTCCGTGATCTTCTTGCTCTCTCCCTTCTTGCCCCCGTCGCCTATGTTCGTGAAAAGTATGATCTCTTTTTTCTTCCATCTCATTTTTCTGGGGTTGACTCTGCAATCCTTATTACTAATTAAGAAAAACAAATTGGGTCCTTTATTTTCTCTCTTTGTTCTAACGTTTGGTTATGCATTGTTTAAACCACAATTTGATTTAATTATCTCTTCCAAGTTATGATTGACCTAATATTTAGATCATTGATCGATCTGTTCCCATCTAGACCCACAGCTAATTTGATTGCCTTTAGTTGGGTTGTATTTGACTTTTGCAAATATTTCATGTTATTTTTAGTCAATTTTAATCTCGCATCTCTGCTGGGTACGTTTAGCAGCAACTCTTCATTTGTAAACATATTTTTATGGTTGCTTGGATCGAGAATCAAACTTCTGGGTCATGTTTGTTCAATTTTTCCTGCAGAAGGATTCGACCTCCTATGACTAAACGCCTCCTACTAACATTCTTCTTCCTTGGGTTAACTGGGTGAGTCTTACATATCTACTCCAATCCTATTTGATTTCATGGACTGTGCCTCGTGAAACTTCCTTATATTCAACATTTTTTGGATTTGGTTAATTGGAATAGGATATTTGGGAACCAGCTTTTATTTCTCATTGGTCTAAGCTATACAAATCCAACTTATGCTGCTGCCATTCAACCTGCAATTCCAGTCTTTACATTTCTCTTAGCCGTAATGATGGGGTAACAGCACAACTTTATATGCTTTTCTTTTCTCTAAATTTTATTTGATTTCATATAATTTCTATATTTATATCTGTTACTTTTTTGCCATAATTTGTATGACATTCTACTACAGTACAGAAAGAGTGAATTTGCTCAAAACTGAAGGTCAAGCAAAGGTTGGAGGTACCCTAATCTGTGTTTCTGGTGCAATATTAATGGTTCTGTTTCGTGGTCCAGCTTTGCTTGGACAGTCGAATGGAGACTTTGCCTTGCAAAATGACATAAGTGCCAGGGGTCAACCAGAGCCTGCTGGATGGCTTATGTCTAGTTTTCTCGAGTTTGGACTTGACCCTTGGCATATTGGAGTTATATGCTTGATAGGGAACTGTATATGCATGGCTGCTTTTCTGGCCATTCAGGTATGGCATATTTCCATGCAAAATGAATCAGAGCAAGTCTAGTTTTCCTGTTAATATTGTTCTTTGTTTGTGGTAGATGAATGTCATATCTTATTTGCCAGAGGGAACTCAGAAGAAATCTGTTTCGAGTAAAATACAGAGGAAATAACCTCTGTGGTCTTGAATGTGATTTGAGGTTTGTTTGCCACTCTTCGTTCCTTGACCTGTTTGATATATAACTCGTTAGGTTCTTAGTGATCCTGATCCAATCCCTTCCTCTAAGAGGCTTTAAGATTATACGATTATATCATCTTGTCTATAGCCAATATCTTCAGGAAGCTATTATTTAGCCTTGATCATACATCTGGCAGTGATTTCAATTTCAGCATTTCAAATGCTTTTGGGTCCATTTCAATGCTTTGTGATGGCTATTTTAATCATTTCCTGGAGTAACCATCTTTTATGCTTTCTGGCTGTCTTTCCTTGGTCAATTCTATCTTTTGCTTAATTGCTTCCACAAGTAGTATGGGAGTGGTTCTTACAAATTTTCATCATTAACAACTATATTAAACTTCATGAATAATAGTGCTGAATTGTAACTTAATATAAAACTTTGCCTGTGTATTTTGTTGTTATTAATACTTGTTTATCTGAAACTTCACTGTTTCTAACAATGCCAGGCTCCAGTTTTAGCCAAGTATCCTGCCAATATTTCTGTCACCGCGCTTTCCTATTTTTTTGGCGCTATATTGATGGTAGCAACAGCATTTTTTTTCACCAATGAGTCAACAGATTGGAATCTGACACGGTCTGAGATTTTTGCTGTTGTGTATGCTGTAAGTTTCTTGTGGATTTTATATTATCTCAAATCTTAAAAATTTGCAGGTCCATTTAGTAGTAGCCACTATCAAAGTTCTAGGTTTACCTGAGTTTGAAATGTTATTTGATATGTGCTGGGTCAATACTTGATACGCTAGTTTAATGACAAGGCTCTGTAAGTGTTAAGAAAAGTTACTATAAAAGGTGGTAAGGCACTTTCCCTGTAGAAGAGGGAAGTGCACGATTTCTCGGAGAAAGAAGTAGTTAGGAAATGTAGGCATAATTTCAATATGGAAAGTTCAAGAAAAATGATGGTAGAAGGGGTCTCCTTGGCATTTTTTTTTTCTTTTTGCTATAGGTCTTTGGTTTTCTGTTCTTTTTTTCACTCCCATTTTTTTTATAAAATGCAGAAGCACCATTAAATAATGCTTTAATATCGTTAAACTGACTTGTGCTCTCATTGGATGTTTGGGTTTGGCAGGGAGTTGTAGCATCAGCTCTTAACTACGGGCTCCTGACGTGGTCGAATAAGATCTTGGGGCCTGCTTTAGTTGCTCTCTATAATCCACTTCAACCTGCAGCATCAGCCTTTCTGTCGAGAATTTTCCTCGGAAGTTCGATTTATTTGGGAAGGTTTTACTTCTGTCTCTTCTTCCCACTACAAATTAAAACTTAATCTCTCACCTAGTACAAAAAGAGTGCTTAAATTGGTTTTGTTTCGTATGTGGTGACAGTGTTATTGGGGGATTTCTAATAATTGCCGGTCTGTATACGGTCACTTGGGCATCCTACAGAGAAAGATGCGCAGAAGGAATGATGCCTCAGAATGTTCGGTCCTCCGAACCTCTCATTCACAAAGATGAATCAATTAACAAGAACCCGTACCAGAGAGCACGCGTTTTCTCCGAACCATCTGTTTTATCACCTAAATCCAGTGATTAACTCTGTAATGAAATGTGATGTAAAGTTGTATGATTCTCTTTTCCTCAGGTACATGGCAAAAGTGAGATTCATTAAATACATGTTCAACATGCAACTTAAGTTTACTCCTATATGCTGTCTAAATTTGTTGTAGGAAAACTTTCTTTTTTTGAATGGTTTATACACTTCAGTACAATAAATACTCTTAAATGGATGTGAATTTCCCAAATTACTACTTACTGGACTTTGGGTAACTTAAAAAACTTAAATTCTCCAACACATAGACCTTTGGAAATCGACCTTTTTGGATATTCTTCAATATCCTGATTATTCATAGAATGTGAGAAGTGGATGAATAATCATTTGCTCCTGGAAGAAATCAAAGATATTTTTTGGGAGTCTTATAAAATGTATTTATTCCTTTTTCTCTAATAAATGATCAGAGCTTCATCTAGGTTCAAATCCTATTGAGAGATCTGTTAGGGATTGGAAATTGTTGAAGAAAGAACAAAAAGAATAATTAATTTATTCAAGTTAATTACATATCTACAAATATCTTATCCATTTCATCATATGTCCGGGTCGTTGTATTTCACAAAAGAACTCAACTATTTGAACCATTCTTTTTAGACCTAATACATTCATGTGTGATATTAACTTATCTAAAAAAAATCAAATTGAATTATAATTATTACAAACATAATTAGAAAAATGAATCATCAAATCAAACTGTAGGTTGTAAGGTTTGGTAATGAAAGATTATAAAACTGAAACACTATATCTTTTAGAAAAAGTCCATTAGGTTTAATTTGTTATTAGAAACAATCTTATCAATCAAAATTACTTATTTATCTATAAAAAAACTATAGTATACAATTAAAGGATAGAAAATGTTATCAATAAAGAAATAAAGGAGAGAAAAATAGATGTGATGGAGAAATTGACTAACAACAACTTGAAGGGGTCAATGTGGAAAATATAGAAGAAGACAGAGTAACTAATGGAAATACAAAGAAACTAATTTCTTAGAAATTGAAAACTTACTAAACAAATAAAATTAAAAAAAAAAAGTGGGAAAGGCAGAATAAATAAATAAAAAGCCGTAACCTTTTGCAATCTTGTTTCCTGATGAAATAAGGAGAAGAAGAAATAGTGAAATACAGAAACCAGAACGAAAATAAGGAAGAAGAGAGACCCAAAGGCCCAAAAGTCTTCTGTTTTCTATTGGATCTGAGATACTGAATCCCCAACTGACAGTTTGATTTTAAACGGTTTTGGTTTTTCTTTTTTATTGTGAAGACGAGGCAGAGATCTGAGGAACTGCCGCTCTCAACGCTTGCCTGCAGGTATTCTTCAAACTCGGTTTTAGTCCCTTACTTACAATTTTATTAAAGATCAATCTATCTTCGCGCACCTCAACATTGTGAATGTATTTTGCGATATGAACATGATTTTCGTTTACATTTTCTTGTCGATTTGCAATTCCCATGTTTGTTTGTGTGTGACCAGCGCCGCAGGCTTTTTGGGTTTGTTGTTTTAGATGTATTAAAATCATCAATTTTGTAGTTTTGGGACGAACCCCAGAATTTAATAAACATTGCTGCTTAATACGTTCTGCATTTGCCCTATTGATCAAGGTGTCAAACTTAGATGTCTTGGTTTGCTGACTTGTATCGTGTACGCCGCTGATTAGGTTTCTATCATTGGATTTTGGCCATTAAGATTCATGATCACTGCTGGGTTGTTACTTTGTGATACCTTCATCCAGTGACTTTTTTCCCAATCAATGTAATCTTCGAATTCGATTCCAATGCGACTGCAAGTTTGATGTTGGCTGTCTTAGCTAGTATTCAAGCAGCACAGCAGGTAAATTACAAATTTCAACATTGACAAAATGTGCCCGGTAAAAAGTTGTTGTAGTTTGTATGCAAAATGGAATTAATGGTGTTTGGTAGAATTGCAGAAGCAATATCTGGTGCATCAAAGCTTTTATCTGCAACACGGTCTTCTGCAGCTTCATAGATGTCGCCGACTTTGTCACCACAGCCAGATAAAAATTTGCCCCATGGATTTGGTTTTGCTAACTCTGGAATCAAAAATAATTTGCGCCTCTCCGCATCACTCCAAGATTTCTCATCATATCGCCGTCTTGATCCAGAAGCAGCTAATCTTATTTCTGAAATTGACAAGAGCATGAGCTATTCGAAACCCCCTCTACAGCGAGAAAATGCTGCAGCAAGTTTCTCGAAGGAGAAGGGTTTGCCCAGTGGAACTCCATTTCTAACGAGAAAGTGGGTGCGGTTAATCATGGCTCTTTTGTGCCTAGTTTTGTTAATTTTTTTGACATACATGGTTTGCATGTTTATTTATTCGAATTGGTCTAGGGGAGCCTCCAAGTTCTATGTTGTTCTTGATTGTGGAAGTACTGGAACTCGAGTTTATGTGTATAAGGCTTCAATTGGCCACAAGAATGATGGTAGTCTGCCAATTGTCATGAAATCATTAACAGAAGGTCTTTCTAGAAAACCAAGCACACAAAGTGGACGAGCTTATGATAGGATGGAAACTGAGCCTGGGCTTCATAAGTTGGTGCACAATAAATCGGGCTTAGCAGCTGCACTAAACCCACTTATCTCATGGGCAGAGAAGCAAATTCCTGAACGTGAGCATAAGAATACTTGTCTTTTCCTGTATGCTACAGCTGGAGTTCGCAGGTTGCCCAATGCTGATTCAAAATGGCTTCTGGAAAATGCCTGGTCAATACTAAAGCGTTCACCTTTTTTGTGCCAGAAAGAGTGGGTTAAGATTATCACTGGGACAGAGGAAGCTTACCTTGGGTGGACAGCTCTTAACTATCTCACAAGCATGTTGGGAGCCACTCTTAAGAAGGCAACATTTGGTGCACTTGATTTGGGTGGATCATCATTACAAGTTACATTTGAGAATGAGCACCGCCAACATAATGAAACCAATTTAAACCTTAAAATTGGAGTGGTTACGCATCACCTTAGTGCTTACTCTCTTTCTGGCTATGGGTTGAATGATGCATTTGACAAGTCTGTAGTTCGTTTATTAAGGAGCCTTCCAGATGGCTCCAATGCCAATCTGGTTAATGGAATGATAGAAATTAAACATCCTTGCTTGCACTCTGGCTACAAGGAACAATATATCTGTTCTCAATGTGCTTCAAAAGGTCAAGAAACTGGAAGTCCTTTGGTTCAAGGGAAAATTTTGGACAAAGGGGGGAAATCTGGAATACCTGTGCATCTTACTGGTGCTCCAAATTGGGAGCAATGCAGTGCAATTGCCAAAGCTTCTGTCAATTTATCTGAATGGTCGACTCTATACCCAGGTATTGATTGTGATTTGCAACCATGTGCACTTCCAGATAGCTTGCCTCGCCCTTATGGCCAGTTCTATGCTTTATCTGGTTTTTTTGTTGTATATCGGTTCTTCAATTTGTCTCCAGAAGCTGCACTTGATGATGTACTAGAGAAGGGTAGGGAATTTTGTGAAAAACCCTGGGAAGTAGCCAAAAAGAGCGTTGCTCCACAGCCCTTTATTGAACAGTACTGCTTTAGAGCACCATATATAGTATCACTGTTGAGAGAGGGCTTGCACATCTCTGACAGTCAACTTGTCGTTGGTTCTGGAAGTATTACATGGACAATGGGTGTTGCACTGTTGGAAGCTGGGAAGTCATTTTCAAGCAGACTAGCGCTCCCTGGATATCAAATACTGCAGACCAAGATTGATCCAATGATTCTTATTGCCATTCTTTTAATGTCTTTGGTTTTGCTTGTATGTGCATTATCATGTGTTAGTAATTGGACGCCAAGATTTTTCCGGAGGTCATATCTTCCTCTTTTCCGGCATAACAGTGCATCTACATCTGTCCTTAATATACCATCTCCTTTCCGGTTAAAGCGCTGGAGCCCTATGAACACTGGTAAGATCTCTTCTATGACCTATTATTTAGGGCATAACTCTGCCACTTTTCCTTGCTTTGTTTTCCATGGGAGAGAAATATCCTCTCAAACATGTTCTGAATAAAGCCTCGTGCAAAATGCTCCAAAACAGGCTAGAATAGCAATGATGCTGATTTCTTGTAAGATTTTTAAAATGATGCATGCCTTATGAACTTACTGTTCATATGGATGCCTCTCCAATATTTTCAGGACATGCATGTGAATGATGATGAAGTTCTCAGTCTCCTGTGTCTTATTACTTGGGTACTCTAAATATGCATTAGCTTTATATATCTTTGAGCACTCAAAAGTTCTTCAGTTTCAAGGAATTTTTTGGACACAGTAATTTGGATCAGATATTGTCCTCAGCTATTTATGTCGGCAAATAAGGGATACTATTTTAAATTTGCTTACTGCAGGATCCCTTTAACATACTTTTAATGAACTTGGGTGTTAGTTCAGTATATGGGCCTTGTAATTTATGTCATGTATGCTCTTTAATTCTATGATCCACAGCTTCACCGTAAAGTGTTGCTTGTAGAGTGGAAAGAAGTTTGGAAGGTGAAAATTGAAAGAGTAGAAAAATAGAAAGATGGAAAATATATTGTTTTTCTTCCCATTGCTGTGCTTGGTAGTATAAGGTGGATTGAAAGAAAATAATTTTCTTTCTATTCATTATTTGGTAGAGTTGAAAAATGAGAGGAAAGAAAATGAAATTTTTGAAAAATGCATAATTTTAAACTAACGCGCATCCCTCTCTCATTTTCTCTCCTTTTATTTGTGTTTATGCAATAGGACGGAAAATAGCCTATTTTTATACTTTTTCACTCAACCAAACACACTCTAAGGGTCTTGAATGTTGTGGCCCTAACGCACTTCTGATTACTTGGATTCATTATGATTGTTTCTATGATCCTCAATCTATCTGCGAAGGAAATATCCTCTCTTTTTTTTTTTCTTTTACAGGGGATGGAAGAGTTAAGATGCCACTAAGTCCAACTGTTCATGGTAGTCAACAAACACCATTTGGCTTGGGACATAATCTTGGCAGCAGTATCCAGCTGACTGAGTCTTCCTTGTACCCATCAACCAGCAGTGTTTCACATAGTTATTCCTCAAGTAGCTTGGGTCAGATGCAATTTGACAATAGTAGCGTGGGTTCATTCTGGTCCCCTCACAGAAGTCAGATGCGGCTGCAAAGTAGGAGATCACAGTCACGAGAAGACCTTAACTCCTCACTAGCTGAGACACAAATGGTGAAAGTTTAGGAAAGGCTTTGCAGAAGTTTTGGTATGCATATATCTTCTCCTACTTGCATCTTACCTTATTAGAAAAGGACATGTGAAATTTACAAGATTTGTTTTCTCTAATTAAATTCTAGGCTTCTTTTTTGTAACATTCGGAATTCATTTATCATGACCATATAACCTTGGTAGAACAGCTCAACCAAGAGTAGGAATATGATTCTCATTACTATGCTTGGACCCCAAAACTAATATATCATAACATTAGAAACCAAGATATTTGGTCATCAGCATTAGTGATTTTTACTAGATATTTAAGTAATGAAGTGCATTGAATTCGTTGGCAGATGCTACAAGCAAATACCGAATTGATGTGAAGCGGGATGAGTGTAGGCAAAACAATGATGAGATGATTGGTCCAGATTGGTTAGAAGGAAGCCCTCCTCGACGTACCTGCGTTTTAAATTGCATATTTCTTGGGATTTCAAGCATTGGTTACCATTCATTCATATTCCACAATGGTAGGTGCTGTGCTGACTTATTGTTTAATTTGAGTCTCTTGTACCTCTTAGAGTTTTATATTGCACAGCCTATACCTGAAGCATCATCTGTCATCACACAGACACAGCTAGATTAATAGTATTACTCTTCCCTTTTTCTTTTTCCTCCCTAAGACCAGAAATGATTTTGATTTCATTGATTATCAGTAAATCCTAATATATATACATACAAAACTCCTAAGTCAACTAGATGTGTGTTTGTAAGCCTTTATCTGCTATCTCCATTTAAGCTACTATTTTGGCAGGATGTTGAACCAGGAAAACCCATTAATTGTGTTGACACACCTTTTAGGGTATCTTAAATACTAAATTAAGCATGGGTAACGCTCTCATAACTCCCATCCCAATTATATTATAAAAAATAAAAAAGGATGTTAAATGGCATATATACCTCAAAAATAAGTTTAAAAATATTTTTGCAATAGATTCTCATAAAGCGTTCATTTACCATTTCAGAGCCTTTAAATATACGGCAAATATATATAACATAATATTTAATGTAAGTAATATCTGCTCTAGAATAAAATAATATAGTATATGTTACATTGTTTAAATATTATTTTATTCTAAAAGTATTCTATTTTTATTTTAATTTAATATTGTTAGCACAGCAAATATTAATATAAATTTTATTACCATATATTTTAAACTAATATTATATACAAAGAGTATTTTGATAATTATATTAAGGTGGGATGGGTGGATTTTTCCTAAACCATTTTTATCTAAATCTTATATATATATATTTTATAATATTTTATTTTATTAAATATTTATAATTTTTTTACAATTATAATGATACCCTTATTGATTCTTTTATTTTCTTTTATAATTAATTTTAATTTTTAAAATTCTAATAACCTGATTTTTCATAAAATAAATATTTATTCAAACAAAGTAATTACAATTGCAAGCATTTTGAAGTAATGAATTTTAAAATGCTAATATTTTAAAACTATCTAAAATTTTAAAAGAATTCATCCAAACCCAGTCTAAAAATTTACTAAAATTTCTAAAACTTTTCTTAAAGGTCCTATACTTCAACTATTTCAACATTTTAGTATACCATAATTTATAAAGTTATATCAAAATTTCTATGGTTTTGCATTGAAATTTTTAATATATTTGATTTGCTTTACCAAAATTCCTATAAAAGAACCCTTAAAATTTTGGGTATTAATTTGTAACCTGGTAGAAGCTTTCCCTAATATTTTTTGTAGTAAAGAGTACAGTAGAATTACCGGATTTAGCTGAGCTCCTGAAACCAAAACAACCTACCCACTCTTTTGCCCATTAAAACAACTGTCCCTTAAATAATAATAATAAAGTAGTGGATATAATGGATCAAATATTGGCTATCCTTTGCTGCAGGGTTTCTGAAATGACAACGACTGAGATTATTGTTACTTGTTGATAGCTAAAGGAGCAAATCATGTTGGCGCGTTACAATGAATAGATCCGATATGTCAATTCATCGCCCTCGCACCTCCACCACTTATTCAATAATCAACCGCACCCTAAACTTCTATCTCGGCTAAATTTGAAGCATATATCGATTTTGAAAATAAAAATTGAGTTCTAGGTCGATTTTTTTTGATATTTTAGAAAATGGGTTATTAGAAATAGATCAATTTTGGAGAGAAATAGAAAATAACAATTTTTATTTTTCTAAAAACGACATATATATAAAAATTTCCCCTTCAATCTCATCCAACCAAAATAACAAATCAATTTTATATCTATTAACACATTCTTTTGATTGTAAAAATTCAGTTAATATTTGATGAGTAGAAGTGTATAATATCATGCATTCATTTGTTGGGGGCTGGGATTGGCATTAAATAGCGGTTAGTGTTTTTGCAATTGCAAGGTTCGACTTTGTAGAGATTTGGTGGGGAGTGGGGCCTACTAAAATAATTTTAGTTTATTGCTCTTTCTGGTGGTACCATCTAATAAAAAATAATCCGTACAACCAAACCTTTCCTTCTTTTTCTTATTCCCTTTACTTTTCCCCCCCCTTACTTACTTTCTTTTCTTTTTCTTATTGACTTAATTGACCCTGAAAAGTAAGGACAAGAAATTCATATTCTTTTAAAAAAAAATCATCAAAATAGAATTATTAGAACCATTAACTCATCACATCCTCCTTGTGAGTATCATTCATTTATGATTTTAGAGTTTTGTGGCTGCGTGGCCTCTCTCTCTCCTGCTTTCAAGGACAAAAATTGAAAAAAATCTGGTTCCAGTCCCAATCATGTGTTTCCACGTCATATGGCCTGCTTCGTGATGTGGGCACTCATTCAAATTGGGACCATAAATTTCATTTTATCCACAGAAAACAACAGCACAAGCTTTACTTTTAAGCAAAGACAAGTTACGCATTTGGTTTAAGTAAAAGCATATAGGTTCATGATGCACAATTACTGTTCGCTAATATCATCACTCACTAAAATAAATTACGCAAATTTACCTTCCTTAAATGATATTTATAATAATTGAAACTCCATTTTAGCAATTATTAAATCGTTGCTTTTCATCCCATCTCCATCCCATTGCTACAGCTATTCTTGGTTTGGACCTGGATTGCGTGGGTGTTTTCACTCATCATATCATTCACTTGTACAAAATATCCTCTCTTTTTTTTTTAAAAATTTTTAAAAGTAAAAAAAATAATATTTTGTTTCCAATGCCAATCTCCACTAATTCCTAAAACCATCGAATTACTTATATTAATTTATTGAAGAAATTGTTATATTTCAATATCCCGATAGTATAATTTTCTCCTCGATGTTTTTTTTTTCCTTTACTCTCGTTTTTAACTATTTTCTCTTATGGGTAATCATTTATCTCTTTGAAGAGTACCCATGACGAGAAGATTAATTATTGCCGTCGAGTTTCAACAAAAGAAAACACTATTGAATGGAAAAGTATGTGCATAAATAAAAATTCGTTATACTTTCTTTTTAAGCAATGGCGGTGTCAATAATTTACTTTTTTTTCTCTGAAAATTGTGATATTATTTTTAGTTTTAGTTTCTTTTAATTGATGTTCAATTCCGGTATGTTGGTTTTGGTTTTCAAAATAATGAGGAGGATATTGGGCTATATGAAATTTGCTTCCGTGCATCATCAATGTAAAAGGGTCTTTTGGGAGCTTTTGGCATTGTCATGGTTGATTGGAGTTTGTTGCCGACATATCCTCACAGTGATGAGGCTATGATGTAGATATTAGTGATTGCTTAAGGTGATGCATCTTTAGTAGCTTCTGACATTGCCGATATAATGGTTATTGTGAACTTGTACCACTCTTCCACTAGGCTATTCATGACGAATGTGGCTTAATATAGGAGTTACTCTCAATTTGTTCAAAAGGGAAACTATTTCGAAGTAGTCGAGGAAGATGTTATCTTTTCACTTTATTTTAACAATACCAAATGTAAATCTATACAATGTAGTTGTTTACACTATATGAGTGTGAAAAGTCACTGAAATAAAGGTGGTTCACATTGTAGACAGTGCAAAGAGCAATTAGAAATGGTGGTGTAGGGGTGTTGAGGTCGTATTTAAGTAGAGTGTAGACACTATATCTTACTTATCCATTTATAGATGAAGGAGGGTTTGAAATGAGCCCTCATCCCTTAATTACCTTTTCGGTAAAGTCTAATTTAAACCCGATTTAAGACATGATTCGATTGTAATCACATTTTAGATTAGTGAATCTGAATTTATATAATTGAATAACCTATGTTTTAAAATAAAATATTCACATCCTGAAAAAATTTTATAAATGAAATGCACTATAAAATTTTATTTAAATAATATTTTTGCATTATAATTTATTGTGATGCATGTTTAAAAAAAACCAATTACCTTATGACATGAATAAATGAATTAATTAGTTGTGATCCTGAAATCATATTGTTCACAAAAAAAAAGAAGACAACAACTTAAATAATAAAATCTTACATATGATATATAAAACTAATGCCTTTATGAAAATTGAGATAATCTTATGTGAAAGGCTTAATTTTTTTACACATGAATGCCTTAAAATTTTACCTAATATATTTTATATAATGTATTTTTAATTTTAATTTAATCATAAATCCAAATTGAGTAAGTTTTCATCTTCTTATTATTTACGTTAAATACATTTCAATGAAATTTATATTAAAGATAATAAAATATTAATTTTCATATTTTTTAAATTATAAATATTCATCCACAAAGAGTTACATGTAATAATTGTACGCCGCTAAAACCTTAATTTCCTATAGTGATGATAGAATTCAAATTCAAACCTTGAAGAAAACAATGTTGGAAGGAGCAGTCACGAACTTCGGAAGGATCAATTTTCAATACTTCAGGAGAAAACAATACGTTTTTCAACGACGTTGGAAACAGTGATTTCGGGATCACAATTCCGACGAGTGAACTCATAAATATTAGTAATTAATATTTATGAGTTAAATATAGTATTATGGTGAATTTTGTTTGGATAGATTTTATTAATTGATTAGTTGTCAAGGTGCAAGTAGTTTAACCCTAAAGTTAATGGTTTTAAAAAATAAGGTCTCATGACCTCGTTTTCATAAATCAAGCCCATAAATATTTTTATTTAATATTTACCGAGTTATTGTATAGGTGAATTGAATTTTGGATAAGTAATTTTGTCGAATTAGTGACTAATTAAGGTATAAGGACTAAATTGTAAAAGTAATAAAAATTAATCATTATAAATTTTAAATTAATTGAAGGACTGATTGAGTAAATAAGCTATTAGTATAAGGCCAAACGGTGGTGGGTAATGATTGGAATCCACCAACTTTAATTAAAAATGGCTAATATTAGTTTAATCAAGGTTTTATTAATTAATTATAATTAGATTAATTTAACTAAAGTATAAAAGTAGTAAAATAAAATAAAACAAACCCTTCTCTTTTTTCTTCTTCAACTCGTTTTTTCACCGAAACCATAGAAGCAAAAGCGGGTTTTGAATATCAATTTTTGGTCCTCCATTGTTGGTAAAATCTATTCTTTCTTTTGTAATTTTTATATTTTTGAGATCGTTGTAATTAGTTACAATTAACTTACATCTCCGATTTCAAAATTATTAAAGATCTCTAAAGTTGTCATTGATGAAAATTGAAGTTTTTGATGTTTAATAGTTTGATTTTAAGCTTAGATATAATTTATTAAGTAAATTTTGTGTATAAGAGTCAAATTGTAATAATGTAAAATTTGTCATGAAATTTCTGAAAGTTATGTTTTTAGAGGGCTGTACAATGATGGAATTGTAATTGGATTAAAAATCAAAGCTTGAATTTGAAAAATATAATAGTTTCGGTTTTAAAGACTAAATTATATAAAATATAAAACTTTAGGAAAATTGTACAAAATGAATAAAAATATTATATTCATGAATTTAGATGATTTAAAGTGTTAAAAGCTGATAATGTGAAATGAAATATTATATAAATATTTTCCAACATTTTAAAAAATATTTTATATTTAGCAGTAGAGCTTGCTATAAACTGAAGATTGATATAGAAAGATTTTCACAATTAAATTTCGAGTAGAAGATTTGCATGTTGAGGAGAAGATTGTTGATGTTAAAAATCTAAAGTTGAAAAATTAACCTAACAAAAATATTAGTTGAAGTAAATAAATTTGGTGTCGTTGTTTGAATTTGGTTAATGAGTTTTTTTTTTGTATAATGTTTTTATTTTATTTTTATATTAAACTTGTTGTTTTGGCGAAAATGAGTAAACAAATTAGATTTATTATTTATTATGACAGTCAAATTTGTGACACCGAAATTGGGGTCATTTTTGTATCAGCCCAATCTACAGAATTGGCTTTCAATTGAAGCATCAAACTTAACAAACTTTTGTCAAGAATTTTTGAGCTTGAAATATAGATATCTAATGTCAATGAACCCTGTAAGATATGATACATTTGAGCTTAAAGGAAACACGAATGTCGAGTTAATGTTTAATACGCATTGCTCAACTGGAAATTTTATACTAAAGTTATATGCCTAGTTTGCCAATGTAGAGGAAGTTGGTCCAAGTTCAATAACAGTTTCAGTTAATTTATTTCAAGAACATGAAGTAGAAAGTCTAACCACATGATTGGTGTGATGGTTTCATGGCGTTGTTGCAAAGCTCATACCAAGGAATGCTGGAATCATTAATAGGAAGGAATTCATTGGTTTTAGCCTTTGATTTCAACTTTGGAGAACAATCACAATTAGTTGGGAACCTGAATGCGAAGACCTAAATACAACATTTTGTAAATGCCTTTGATTTCAACTTCGAAATGTTGATGTCCTATATTGGAAACACTTATGTGGGTATGTCATCAAGTTGCATGGGTGGACAATCTGTAAGTAATATTGGTTTTAACGTAAGATTGATGAGAAAGAATGGTGTTGGCCTACAACTTGAATCAGCGAAGAGACATCCAATTCGATACATGAAACCGTAACTGGGCTGATAACGAAGAGAAAGTTGGAATTGATGATCCAATCCGAGAGTCTTGGCCCGATAATTCAGAAATTGTATTATTTTCTAAATTAGCGGTCATTCCTATTAAACCAATAGGGAGTGATTCTAATGGTGAACGTCTAGACAATGTTGGAGGACCCAACCAAATTTTACGGTGTATAAACCTCCACCCCACATGCTTAATATCGACATTGATACTCAAAATGAGTTAGAATATCCAAAACTTCATCATAGAAAACCAGGTCATGCGAGTTCTTCTACAAATTTTGGCAATTACAAGTTGGAATGGAGTTGTTTTCCAAAGATGTTGTCGTAGTTGCAGTTAAGCGGTATAACATAAAACATGAGGTAAATTTCCATGTTACCAAATCGCAAGTAAAAAAATATGAGGCGAAGTGTGCAACCAATGATAGTAGATGTTCTTGGAAAATCATGGCATCGATGAGAAAGAAGACGAGATTCTAAACAATAAAGAAATATGACATTATCTCTGACATTATCTTACTTATGGTGAAAGAGAATCCTAAGATTCTCGTGCCAGTTTTGATTGCTAATACCCATAGTACGATTACACCATGAAGTACTACAAGGCATGAGTTGCAAAATAGAAGGCAATGGAAAATATGCATAACAGGTTAGATGAATCATATAATGATTTGTGACAATGGTTGAAGTTACTAAATCAATATGTCCTAGGTATCGCCATCGATTTGCAAACAGAACCTACTTATCATAGATTTGAATGGTCCAAGGCAAAAGAATCTCCTATCGTTTTTTTTTTTGACATTCAAGTCATGCATTGAAGCATTCTGATACCGTAAGCCACTAGTCCTAATTGACGATACATTCATGTACGAGAGATATAAGCATCACTTGTTGTTCGTTGTATAATATGGTAATTGAAAAATCCTGTCAATAGCTTTTGCAATTGTTGAATAAGAAACCACAAATGCCTAAGACTTCTTAACTAACTTGAGAAGGCATGTCGTGCTGCAACCCGATATATTTATCATTTTTTATAGGGCATTTGAAATACAAATTGCGATTGGTCGATGTGAAAGCCTATGAGATCATGCATACCATAGGTGTTGTATATGTCATATCAAGGCAAATTACATTGGCCAATTCTACAAAGATGAGGAACGACGATATGTTATTAACATAAGTACATCATAAATATTATTTTCTATATCACTATTTAACATATACATTGTTTGTTCATGGATATAATCTTTATTTTCTTCAATAGGGTACATGCTTGTCCAACATTGATTCCATTAAATGTTGGAAAATTTGATGATAGTAAACAATAATGGTGCTAATTACCTCAATGGGATACTCAATGAACAGTGGACTCAATCATATGATAGAGGTCTATGATACGAGCATAAGATAACAAACCTAACGAAATGTATAAATTTCGTATTGAATGGCATACGCCATTGGTTGATAACGTCGACAATGAAAGAAACATATTTTCGCTTATCAGCCTTGTTTCCGAAGCAAACAGAAAAATATGTTGGATAGATAAAATGCAGACACATTTGGTGCGAGAAAAAATATGGCAGAAAATGCAACAAGAGAGAACCCTATGATGGCTGTTTGTCACTCGCGTCCAAATGAAATATTTTAGGTTATAGAGTTCTACAGACCAGACAAAGGTATCATCGGAGGATCATATCGTGTATACTTGAAACAAAAGCCTTAAGAGTGCAAGAGATTTCAAGCACTTCATTTTCATGTGCACATACAATTGCTACATGTGCCTCGACACATCTTGATTGCATGAAGTATATTGATGAAGTGTACAAACTAAAACAGATATATAAAGTATGGACGTTTGAATTCCCACTGGTCCTAAATAAAGGTAGATGGTCGCATGTTTCGAGCGATCCATTCGAATTGCTATCGAATATTAAATTGCGCCGCAAGCCAAAAGGTTGAATAAACTCTAGTCGAATATGCAATAATATGGATATTCGAGAGAAGATAGACCAATCAAGGTTCTATACGTTTTGTTGGAACCTAGGACATAGTAAGAAAACATGTCTACATTTGGCGGACACGTTGAAGCGAGGATCATAGACATGTAATCTACTCTAATATTATGTTAACGAATTTTAAAACTATTGGATAATTATGTAATCTATTTTAATATTATGTTGACTAATTTTAAAACTAGTGGATAATTCAAAATCTTATTGGATATACAAAAAAATAAATAAAATTTTTGATAAATGTAAATAAGTAGATTAATGGTGTAAAAATACAATACAAATATAAATGGAAACATTACATATATAAATTTAAAAAATTACAAGTTAACAAACTAAATGATGATGTACATGAAAAAATTAATATGAAAAAAACATCTCCGTTATCGGGTCGAATGTCTGTCACAACCCGATAGGTGTCGGTTATGAGGAGAATTTTTTATGGTTAGGGTTTCAACTCATATCGCCAGATTCATCGTCCCCTTCTTTGTCATCGTCATCATTATCATTATCATCATCTTCATCTCCATCTCAATCTCCATATTCATCTACTTCTTGATCTTCATCTCCAATGTTATATTCATCTTGTTATTTTGAGCTAGACTTCATTTGCATCCTAGGTTGTCATCATATACCGTCAGTTTTATTAGTAGGTGGTTGCAAAGATAATTTGCCTTTGAAGAACCATGGTTTTGGTGGTGTTTGTGATACTATTGACAAACAAATATATGGTGTTGTTGACGGTAGTAACAAGTCATATGCTCTTGCAAATGGAGGTGATACAAAAAAATATTCCTAGGGAAGGTGTTGATGCATGGTGTGATGGTAGAATGGATGTTGAGGCATATATCGATGATGGTGTATAATTTGTTGCTTGTGTGAAAAGCATGGGATTTTTAGTAAATACACCAAAAAAATATAAATTGTACTAACTGGGAGGTGCACCCATTGGTATAGGATTTGGGGTTGGATTTGATGATGATGAACTTGATGTATGTACTCCTAACCGCGGCCTCATATGGTATCATGTTGGCCTGTTATAATGAATTTGCCTACTTCTTTCCTCTCCCGGAAATAGATATGACTAACCATTAAGGCTAAAGCATGTTATCTAATCCAAAAACGTTGCCAAATTTGGTTTGACAATTTGTTTGCGTATAGGTATAAAATCATACCTATGTTCCCACAAGTTGATATATTTGGCATGGAATTTAGGTCAATCTTCATCAATTCTGCCCCACAAGTCAATTTTGTAAAGTTCATCGAGGTTTTGAGGAGAGGGTGAAATATTTTACACAAAGCCAAACTGACGCATCACTCGATCAGATTTATACGTCTCAACTGTTGTAAAAACTATCAATGGCACTTTGACATGCAAAATTTTACGATTCATCAAAAATTTGAACGGGATGCATTCTTCAATTCTTGAATCATAGTATGATATCCATTCAAAATACAGTATGAAGTTATAAATTTCGTTACGTACCTAATATTAAATTTCAAATCTTTATGTAATTATTATGTAACTGAAAAATTAAAAAACTAACCTCAGCCTCTTACCGTTGATCTAACAATAACCAGATATCTTCAAGCTCATTCAGTATTCTCACATGACTCACGTCATTGTTTCACTTATCCAAATAATATGTTATTCCAAAAATATAATAATGAAAAAGTAATATGATATCTATATTATTAAATGAATCTTACCTTATTACGAGTGGAAATTGTTAAGAGAATTTTACTCGGGGACATAAAAATGGTAAGCAATATCATGCCCATGACCGAAAAAGGAGTATACAACAACCGATTTTAATTTTCTATGCTTTAGTTGCCTGACACATCTCTTGGTACAATGTGGCCAAGACAAAATATCCCTAACTAAATCGCTCGATTTCTTTTAGGTCGATTTGTAGGAGTTATCTTAAATGCACTAGATTTTGAGATTTATCTGGCATTAGAAGACCCCCGATCAACTTCAACTGCACTAAAAGAGTTGTCAAGATCTGAGAAATTATCTTCTAACCATTTTATATATATTTGGTTACCATTAAACTTGTTTGGTACCTTGCCTTATAGTTGGGGCAAATTGGCCTCCAATCCCCAACATGCACTACCCCGTAACAATTGTCCCAGCAATCGAGTTATAATGTCAAATCCTCAAGTGTAATCATACATATCATACATTCACCCCATAGAAGATGGAATGTATGTGTTTCAGGTCTTCATCTCTCCAGCAATGCACTAATAAGTGTGGCTCCAATTTAGTCTCGTCGAGCATACAGGACACGTGTAAGAATCCCGCCTCTTTCAAGTATTGTTCAATAACACATGGTGCTCTTGCCCTTAAATTGTGTATATATGTTTCAATAATTTGATCTTCGTCTTAATTATATAAACATAAAAAACTAAAAAAAAACATAATAATATTAACAACTTAATAATGATATTAATTAAAATAAAAAAATATAATAATATTTTCTTACCATTTTTAATTGAAAACATATATATGTTTGTGATCCAAACGGATTGAGGCGTTGACGTTTTTATAATTTGTAACGTTTATCAAATTAAATAAGATAAATTAATTTACACAAAAAAAAACTAAAATTTTATAATATTATTAAATTGTCTCTAAATTAACAATTTATCTAACATAGCATACAACGAAGGGTCCCCCTTTCTCATTATAGTTATTACGTTCTCTATATATTCTCCATGTGGGATGAGGCAAAAGCCTGCATTGTTCACAATTCGCAAATCAAATTAAAGCAACTCAACACTGTGAATGAATTGTGATGGATGCCTTTTCTTCCTCCTTTCTCTCCACCCTAACACCTTCAACAAAACTCCTTTCTCCCGTTATCACCACCACTCTCAGATCAACTTCCCCATCACCTTATTATGCTCCTCTCCCCTACATTTCCTCTGTCAGAATTGAAGAGAAACCTCCAACCTCCACAACCACCACCAAAACATCACATCCACCACCACCCCAATCTCCTAAAGCTTGGCCTCCACCAGCGCCATCCTATGCTTCTCCATCAGTTGGAGCCAAGAAAAGAGTAGAACCAAGGCTGTCCACCATGATCTTCAATACATTTGACGATATTATAAACAACTTCATAGACCCTCCACTCAGGCCTTCTGTCGACCCCAAGCATGTCCTGTCCCACAACTTCGCTCCTGTTGATGAGCTTCCTCCTACTGTTGAATATTGGCAATATCCCACATTAGGAAAAGATAGAAATGGAGGGGGTTTGGTTTGTTATATATAGAACCCCTCCCCCTTTGGTTGTATTATCCCAAAATCTTCTCCTTTGTAATATTTCTAGAGGAAATATTGATTTGGTAGTGTCCGAGGACGTAAGCTAAATTGGCCGAACCTCGTTAAATCTCTGGTATTTTATTTCTTATTTGTTTGCTTTTATTTAATAGCTTTATGTTGGTTATATTTATTTAGTTATTATTGCTATAAATATCTAAGTGAGTTCTGTCTAGTTGTTGGGTTTTAAGCGGGACCATTGTGACCCCTCCAATTTAACTGGGAATTTTCTTAGTATAATTGTTGGCATAATAATTATCTAAATATTTCTGATAATATTGTTATTAATATTATCGTCGCTTCCGCAACAATTGGTATCCGAGCCAAGGTTTTGTAGTATGCTCTGTGTTTGCAGCTTAGTCTGATCTTACACATCAGAAACATTTCCTAAAGCTTGTGGGTATTCTGCATTTGGTGGCTATTAAGTAGAAGCTATGGCAAAAATGACAGAAGAAAAACCATCGATATCAACAACTTCCACTTCGTACATTTTGCCGAGGATTGGAACTGCAAATACGAGATTTGTAGTGGAAATTTTTGATGGAACAGGTCATTTCGGCATGTGGCAAAGTGAGCTTCTAGATGCCCTCTTTCAACAGGGTCTAGATATTGCCATTGAGGAAGAAAAACCAGAAGGGGTTGATGATAAAGAATGGAAGACCATCAACCGATTGGCATGTGGTACAATTCGATCATGTCTTTCCAGAGAGCAGAAGTATACATTCAGTAAAGAGACTTCTGCAAGTAAATTGTGGAAAGCATTGGAGGAGAAATTTCTGAAGAAGAACAGTCAAAATAAGTTACATATGAAGAAAAGACTGTTTCGTTTCAGTTATGTTCCTGGTACCACGATGAACGAGCACATTACCAATTTTAATCAGCTGGTGGCTGATTTGTTGAATTTGGATGTGACTTTTGAAGACGAAGACTTGGCGTTAATGTTGTTGGGATCGCTTCTTGAGGAGTTTGAGTACCTTGAAACTACTCTACTTCATGGAAAATCGGAAGTAACTTTCAATGAAGTAACTGCTGCATTGTATAGCTATGAACTACGCCGAAAGGATAAGTTGAAAGGTTCAGGTGAAGCAGCAGTGGAAGCATTGGTAACAAGAGGTCGTCAGCAAAGTCAGTCTAAGGGGAAGAGAAGAAAGTCCAAAGGTCGAGCTGTTGCCAAAGATGAATGTTCTTTTTGCAAAGAAAAAGGACATTGGAAGAAAGATTGTCCAAAATTGAAGAAAAAAGGGAAGACTCCGCAAGATGCAAATGTTGCAGAATGCAATAGTGAAGCAGAGTCAGACTTTTCTCTTAGTATGACATCTTCAACATTATATGCAGATGAGTGGATCATGGATTCTGGTTGTTCCTATCATATGTGTCCCATTCGGGAATGGTTCTTTGAATTTCAAAAACTAGATGAAGGGGTTGTTTACATGGGTAATGATAACACATGTAAAATAGCCGGGATAGGTTCAATTAAACTGAGGAGTCATGATGGATCTACTAGAATTTTGCGGGATGTACGATATGTCCCAAAGTTGAAGAAGAATCTCATCTCTTTGGGGTCGTTAGAATCTAAAGGCCTAGTTGTGACAATACGAGATGGAGTTCTTAAAGCAACTTCAGGAGCATTGGTGATGTTGAAAGGCATAAGAAAGAACAATCTGTATTACTACCAAGGTAGTACAGTGGTCGGGACAACAGCAGCAGCAATTACGAGTACCAAGAAGGACGCTGAGGCAACACAGCTGTGGCATATGCGTTTGGGCCATGCTGGTGAAAAATCCTTGCAAACTCTAGCCAAGCAAGGATTATTGAAAGGTACAAAGACTTGCAAACTTGAATTTTGCGAGCATTGTGTTCTGGGAAAACAACGAAGGGTGAAATTTGGCACTGGGATTCACAATACTAAAGGTATTCTGGATTATGTGCATTCTGATGTATGGGGACCGTCCAAGACTCCATCACTTGGAGGAAGACGTTATTTTGTCACCTTTATTGATGATTTTTCCAGACGAGTTTGGGTGTTTCCTATGAAGAACAAAGATGAGGTGCTTGAAGTTTTCCTTAAGTGGAAAACTAAAGTTGAAAATCAGACAGGAAGGAAGATTAAGGTTCTCCGATCAGACAACGGTGGAGAATATAAAAGCGATCCTTTCCTGAAGATATGCCAAGATTGTGGCATAGTAAGGCACTTCACCGTAGGTGGAACACCGCAACAGAATGGGGTGGCAGAGCGTATGAATCGAACGCTTGTGGAGAAAGTTCGATGTATGTTATCTAATGCTGGATTAGATAGAAAGTTTTGGACTGAGGCTGTGACGTACGCTCAACATCTCATCAATCATTTGCCATCATCTGCTATAAATGGCAAGACTCCTTTGGAGAAATGGTATGGAAAACCTGCTACTGATTATGACACCTTGCGCATTTTTGGTTCTATTGCATATTATCATGTGAAAGAATCAAAGTTAGATCCAAGAGCAAAGAAGGCTCTATTCATGGGCTTCAATGCTGGTGTTAAGGGATATCGTTTGTGGTGTCTAGAGGCAAAGAAGACGATAATCAGTAGGGATGTTACCTTTCATGAATCTGCCATGTTGAATAAGGTAAATCCAGAAGGAGTGAGTAGTACTTCGCAGCAGGTGGAGTGTACTCCGCAGCAGGTGGAGTTTGAGCAGAGTGTGGTAATTCCAGCAAAAGGTACCACTAGTGATTCTTCATTGGCAGATGCAGAGTCAGATGAGGAAGAGGTTTCTACCCAAGAACCTCAACAGCAATCAGAGCCAATTGCAGTCAGAAGGCAGAGACGAGAAATTCAGAAACCTGCTCGTTTCACTGACATGGTAGCTTATGCACTTCCAGTTGTTGATAATATTCCATCCACTTACACCGAAGCCATTCAGAGTTTAGAGAATTATAGATGGTTAGGTGCAATGGAAGAGGAAATGCAATCTCTAGAGAAAAACAAGATGTGGAAGCTGGCACAACTACCAAAAGGGAAGAAGGCGATTGGTTGCAAAATTGAAGACACTATTGAAGTTTGTGTTATGAGAAGATGTTCGAAGATGTGGAATATCGCCAAGGTGGAGATTTGTTGAATATTGGCAATATCCCACATTAGGAAAAGATAGAAATGGAGGGGGTTTGGTTTGTTATATATAGAACCCCTCCCCCTTTGGTTGTATTATCCCAAAATCTTCTCCTTTGTAATATTTCTAGAGGAAATATTGATTTGGTAGTGTCCGAGGACGTAAGCTAAATTGGCCGAACCTCGTTAAATCTCTGGTATTTTATTTCTTATTTGTTTGCTTTTATTTAATAGCTTTATGTTGGTTATATTTATTTAGTTATTATTGCTATAAATATCTAAGTGAGTTCTGTCTAGTTGTTGGGTTTTAAGCGGGACCATTGTGACCCCTCCAATTTAACTGGGAATTTTCTTAGTATAATTGTTGGCATAATAATTATCTAAATATTTCTGATAATATTGTTATTAATATTATCGTCGCTTCCGCAACACCTACACCCTGTGAAGTTATACAAGGATCCCTCCCGCCTTGCCTTGACGGTGCATACATTCGTAATGGCCCCAACCCTCAGTTCCTCCCTCGTGGACCTTACCACCTCTTCGATGGTGATGGTATGCTTCACTCCATTCGAATCTCCAAGGGCAAGGCCACCTTGTGTAGCAGATACGTAAAGACGTACAAGTACTCCATTGAAAACCAAATGGGTTCTCCCGTTTTCCCCAATGTTTTCTCCGGCTTTAACGGCCTAACCGCCGCGGCCACTCGCGGTGCTCTCTCCGCTGTCAGAATTCTGTCCGGTGAGTTCAATCCTGCAAACGGTGTTGGTCTTGCAAACACTAGTTTGGCCTTGTTTGGGAACCGTCTCTACGCGCTTGGTGAGTCAGATCTACCTTACTCTATACGCTTAACATCCAAAGGGGATATACAAACATTGGGTCGCATTGATTTTGATGGAAAGTTGTTCATGAGCATGACTGCTCACCCTAAGATAGACGATGACACCGGCGAGGCCTTTGCTTTCCGATATGGGCCTGTGCCTCCATATCTAACTTATTTTCACTTTGATGCTAATGGAAATAAGCAACCAGATGTCCCTATATTCTCTATGACCCGCCCATCTTTTCTTCATGACTTCGCAATTACAAAGAAGTACGCTATATTTGCGGACATACAAATAGGGATGAACCCCATGGACATGATCATTGGAGGTGGATCTCCGGTGGGAACGGACCCAGCTAAGGTACCTAGAATCGGAATCATCCCTCGATATGCAAAAGACGAGTCGGAAATCAGGTGGTTTGATGTGCCTGGTTTCAACCTCATACATGCCATCAATGCATGGGATGAAGATGATGGCAACGCCATAGTCTTGCTGGCACCCAACATTCTATCAGTAGAGCACACCCTGGAGAGAATGGACCTGGTTCATGCTTTAGTGGAGAAGGTTAGAATCGACTTAAGAACAGGGCTGGTAACAAGGCACCCCATTTCAGCAAGAAATCTGGATTTCGCAGTATTAAATCCAGCTTATGTTGCAAAGAAGAACAAATATGTGTACGCGGCGGTTGGGGACCCAATGCCAAAAATAGCAGGAGTGGTGAAACTGGATGTGTCTAAGGGAGAGCGGCAGGAGTGCACGGTGGGTAGTAGAATGTATGGGCCGGGCTGCTTTGGTGGGGAGCCATTCTTTGTTGCCAAGGAGCCACAAAATCCTGAGGCAGACGAGGATGATGGATATGTGGTTTCGTATGTCCACAATGAAAACACAGGAGAGTCAAGGTTCCTGGTGATGGACGCACAATCACCCAATCTTGACATTGTGGCAGCCGTGAAGCTGCCCCGTAGGGTTCCCTACGGTTTTCATGGACTATTTGTGAGGGAAAGTGATCTAAATAAGCTGTAGAAGTAGATTCACTTCCTCTCGGTCGGGTTCAGGTGGATGATCATTCATTAAACACATATAATAGCAGTGAATACCATAGCAGATGAAAGTTACAAGGCGTTTACAACATATTGTATAAACATATAGTATTTTGTTACAGATGATTGAAGTCCCAATATCATAATCATTGCATGTAATCCTTGTATCTACATTTTACCTTTATAAAATAACCAATTATATAATCCAGTGAATTATTTATCGGTCATTCATACACTATGCTGTATAGATTTAGCTGTTAACCAACCTCTATCCCTCACAAACAGTGGCTTGTAAGAATCTATCTTTTTTTTTTCTTTGCTTTTGCTTTAATTGTTGCCTAAGGGTGCCTCAGCAATCCTTTGGATTGCAAACTTCAGTTCAGTTTATTCCCTTTCCGACGCACTGGCTTTGATTTTTCTGACGGAAGCTTTATGGTCCAGCGGAACTTCACAACATTCGTTTATGCCGCCCGCTTATTACTTTCCTGTTCTTTTGTCCTGTACCGTATGTTTACCCCTTTTTTTTTCTCATACGCTACATGTGCTATTTATTCTATTTGAAAGTTCTAAATACTTTTAATTTAATATATATTTTCTGTTTTTATATAAAGTTTTTCAATTATTTCGAGTTAAAAGGTTTTCAATATTTTTAATATAATAAATGTACATAATTATTTATTAATTAATCAGAATATTTAAATAAACATATATAATAGAGTACCTATATTTTAGTGTTTATATTTTTCAATATGTTATAAATTCTACAACACAAATATTACTATCCTCAATAATCATTTTTCATTCTCATTATGATTTATTGAATCCAAAAATTAATTTTATCATTGTTATATTTCCATTATTTTTAATTTCACTAAAGCTATGTGAAACCTAAAAAAGGAGAAGAAGAAATTACCGCTTGGCAAATGACGGGTGACAAGGTGGGATAAGCACACGGATGTTTTAATTTCTCAAGACAATATTGATTGGCACGTACCATCTCTCTTTAAAAGGAAGTTAAGAGATGTAACTATCAGCCCCATCTCACCTTGGAAGTTAAGAGATGTAACTCGGAAAGCTGTAAATAGATATCTCCTAGTACAGTTGGTAAGGATGTGGTCCGACTTTCTAAACAAACCACTACGTGTTGCAGACAAATACAACTAGGGTTTAGGCTCCTCTTGTGGATTCACAATTCAAACTGTTGGCTTCTTCAAAATAGTCACTTTATCCTTTTAGTCAATGCAATCCTAATTGGTCCTGAGACGGTCCCTGGAGACGCCTCATCTACAATTTATGCCACGACTGTCAGTAGCATTTATGGGAAAGAGAAAACACAATGCTGAAACACATCATTAAACAAGCGGCACCTTCATATCTACTACTAAAACAGTCACAATCAAACAAACAATTTTCTATCCTCCTCCATTTTCCCTTTTAATCCACAAGCCCACCCTTTTGGATTACATTTTACAAACAGTGTGTTGTTGATCTCTAATTTCTCTTACCAAATTTTACCAAATATTAAAATCTGAAGATTTAATGGATGTTGTTCGATCCTATCCATCCCACAAAACTTCAATTCCTCCTCCGTGAAGCCCTGGTGAACATTTCTTTGATGTTCCTTGACTCTGTCTCAACTTTAACCTTTTTGGCTTGCTTGACATTTCTTCCCGTCTTTTTCTCACTTGTATTCTTACCCTGCTTAATTCAATTCATAAAAACATTAACTTATATATACGGAAGAAGAGTATCAATCGACAAGAATTGCAAATGTAAAAAGTTTACTCTGACAAGCATTTATGGTATAAGCCATTAGCCACACCCCACGCTCTAATGAGGGGGCCAAAAGTTGAAAGCAATACCAGCAACATCCCCAATTTAAAGAAAAGGAAGCAATTGGCAAGCTTTATTAAAATACCTGTGAGAAGTTGGAAGAACCAACAGGGCTTTCTATAGCTGATGGACAAACTTCAATATCTGCTGCTATTCTTTTCGCCTCCGGTAAATTCAACCTGCAAACAGCTCAGCGATATACAACTCGAATGCATCAAGAGGGGAAAAAAAACTCTGCATAGATTCATTTGATCTCCTAATTTCTTAGAACGGAATAAACAGAGTTGAACATAATATACATTTAGAATTGAAATTTTCAAAAGGTTTGAGACGATACTTAAAATGGTCACACAAAAGCTTCAACCAAGGGTCATCTTTCAAGTACTCCCCTAATATTGATACTGAATCAGCCACTGCATCAATAAAAGAGGTAAATCAAATTGTGACATATGTTGTTAAATCAACATTAACTTCATGCCAAATCAGGCACTCCACAGGTTTTCTAAGATATGGATATTAGAACCGTTGTTTATAGCTTTTACTCAATGCCAGTGACTACTGAAATGAGCTGATCAGGCACATGCTTGTGAGCCGAACACACAATAATAACTATTCCATATATGCAATCCCTTGGGCTGATAGCTTTACCACCCAAGCTTACTGTAGTCATCATATACTTACGGCATAAGAAATTGGAATTTTAAGCGGAAGTTACTGGAAGCAGTCTTTACATATTACATAGCTTGGCCCCTCTAAAAATTTAGGCCTACACTTTCTTGCACTTATCTATCCAATAAGACTAAGAAATTTTCATTTAAAATTTTTATTACCCACATACATGTCTATCGTGTGTTAAGGTGACTGGTTGCATGTCACAAATATAAATAGATGAATATCATAGCCTATTTTCTCAGAGAAAATATACATGTATCCTTCTCTTCACGTGCAGCGTAGTTTTGATCCAATGCCGGTAGAGTCTGTTTCAACTGGCATACCTGCAGTTCAAGAGAAATTATAAAACATAGAATTTGTATAATCATGGAAGCAGCTAGCACAAACTAACATATAACGTTGCAATGAGTTTAAGAACAATGATGTAAAACAATAGTGGTAGCCATTTAAAACAGAAGTGTATTGCTTTCCCAAGTGGATATTTGATGCACGTATTATGTTCAATTGACCTATAAAGGATAGTTATCTTCTTTCCAATTGAAGACACCAGAAATATGTAATACAAGATCTCACACTTGGGTTCTCTACTCATCCACAGTAAGATAGCTACACAACCAACAAAAACTCGGTTTTAAACGTTTCATAGATGAATACAAGAAAAAAAATAATTACAATAGAAGAAGACCAACCTTGTAATGTAACCAAGCAAAAACCTTCTTGTCATCAAGCCTGAAAAACTTTGTGGACCCAATTTCTGCATATTTACAGAGCAGGTGAGGATAATTAATATATGCTTATTTGCAGTAGTTAGTTATTGCGGACGATTTGACATATAGTTAATGGAACAATTTGTAATGCAGTTATTAGCATATACGCTCCACGAAAAACAGGACTAAACCCTTGCCACCAGAAGAAAATAGTAGAGACAGGATCCCTTAACCACATGCCACAATCAGATTTATGACAAGGTAATTAATGGAAAAAAAAAACAGATCTCTTTCCCTGTAACAAATACAAAAACTGACAGGACAGAATGACTTAAAAGAAAGCATCCTGGAATTATTCTGAAAGAGATGTTCACAGGAATATGCAGGTGGTAGGAAACCTTTGCTTTCACAAACAATTTCCATACAGTCCTTCGCAATGGAGAATAACTGCTGATATCCAGGATAGTCATTAACGAAGAGGATCTCATCTAATTGCCTAAACTTTCCAGGATCATCCCCTTTCTGCATTTACATCAAAATTGAATGATTACAGGTGAAAGATAAAAACTTCAAAGATTTGAAAAACAAGAAGACCAAAAAATGAAATCAACGGTAAGAACCAGTATTGAAGCACACAATCTAAGCTAATCAAAGACAGTAGGCTGGATAAAGTGAAAGAAAGCGGGAGATTGATTATTATTATGATAATGAGAATATCCTAATATATAGTTGAAACAAGATAATGCAATACAGCACAGAGACTAAAGAATCTTGCAATCCTTACAACTCAGAAGTTATTGTTGAAGGATTTTAATTTGTTTTAGTAGAGATCAAATAATCCCCCCCCCCTGTTAAAATTAAGAATTGACAAAGCAAGAACCATCAACTAATTTCATGTAGGACTTAACGTTTCAATGGTGCAGTTTCTCAAGTGTCTTTTCTCTTAGCCTCTTGAGACACTTGGCTACGCTAAAAGGGAGAATACGTTCTTGAAGATGCCTTGCATTGAGGCTCTAACTTCCAAGGTGCTATTTGAGCGATTGGTCATGTAAAAGTAACTAGGCAAGCATCTCTAGTTAAGGGAAAGTAGTAAGGATCATACCTTCATTCTTGCATCTTCGAAGAGAGGCAACATGATGAAAACAGGATCAATAGGAGTAGCAGTATATAGGCTCCCATCTGCGTAGTAATAGAAAAGGAAAGTAAGGATAATAAAAAAAGCAAGGTAATCAGAGGGACTGCCTACTATTGGGGATTATAAGAAACATGTGCAACCAGCCATTCAGCTGTGCTCAATGTATAATCAACTAAACTGAATAAAATTGTCTATGATTGAATGTTAGTTTATAAGGTTAAGAATTAAGGTTTGCAAATAATAATCCCACTAAGGTCCATCAATTTTGGATTTACGTATAATATATTCAGTTTGACATACATAGTTGACATACAGTTTATTAAAATTATTGTTTAAGATTTACAAATTATACCCTTTCTGAAACATTGTGTGTAAACCATAGAATAGCTGGATATCACAACCTAAATCAAACCAATACCCCAAGCAACTCTAAGAAAATGAGCCACGAAACGCTAAAATTAGTGGGCTTCTTCTGCTCATAATTAAAACAGAAAACTAAGTTTCTTTTCCTTTCATAGACCACAAGCATCATATGTGTGCATACATGTATATATACATTCATACATATATACACGTATGAGCTTGGGAAATAATAATCTCTTGCCTAATGACACATGATGAATGTTATAAGAATAGAAGGGTTACCTTCCGAAACATAATCTCCCAAAAACCAAGACCCATACGGTTGCTTGAACCAGTGAAGTTCTTGGAGCAACCCATTACATAAAAGATAGGATGTCCTGACTCCTGTGAAGAAAAAACAGAACTTTGTGTAGAAATCAGGAGGATCAAGCTATAAAACAAGATGAGCAAGAAGTCCAAAAATCAGAGTTCCATATTCTGAAACATAGCGATGAAAAGTACCAGATTTGGGGTGACGAAGTGATAGAAAACGAGCGGAACCATCCCCATTAGCTCCAGGGACTGCAAGGAATGGGAAGAAAACCTTGAGATAAATTGCAAAAGGAAAGACACGAATACTTCTAAGAGAAGAAAAAGAAATGCAGGCAGAATGGGGGGGTTACCCGGAGCAATTAAAAGACGGGACTCATCAATGCCTTCCCAGCAAGACCCCATTAGTCAAAGAACAGAGACAATGCAGATGCAGAGCAAAGAATGACTACAAACTGGGACTCTGCTAGCGGGAGAATAAATTAGGGGAAAGGAGTGCTGAAAAGTGAAAAAAGGCAGATAGATTGGCGGGAGCGAACGAACGGTAAAGATGAAGAGCGCCCCCACAAGAAATCCGGAATCCGGGTATTGGTTTCAAGCCCGTACCCTCCCCGACTTTGAAATATAATCAAGCCCAATATAGTCCAACTCCAGCATGACCCTTGGGTTGGGTTACATCAAGGCACGGAGCTTAATCGGCTTTCAATCTCCATCGAAGTATTCGGCTTGGGTAAACAATATTCAATGTGGAAGACAAATCCAAACGCAGTGGACTGAATGGAAGCCTGGACTTGGATTTCCGACTTCCATCTCTGGTCACAGTTAACCAAATGATCCATTGTATCTGATAAATGAATAGTAATATATTATGCCAATTGTAATCAAGAAGTCTCAACCCCAGATCTCTTCCATGAGCTGCTGCTGCTTCAATTACCAAATAACCAGATTGCCATGTCAATACTTATACACACTAAAAACACAATAATGTCTCTATCACATGAGTTACTACCCCAATTGCCTATCCAATTTTCATTACAGACCTTTCATCCACGATGTTTCACCTACAACCTTCTCACGTTTTCTCCATGGAAATCAGAATACCCATTGAAACTAGAAACTATCGTCACAAAACCCTTCTACTCTATTTGGATTTCTTTTTTACTTTCGGAAGTAAATGAAGTTAGTATCTCTGTTTTTCTTTGAAACACTTAATTTTTATTGCACAGCTACCTTTTAGATAAATTATTTTTATTCAAAAAATATATTTGGGAATAAATAAATCATTATAATAATACATCTCCGCTCACTGTAAAGATTATAAAATTTCTTTTTCATACACAAAATAACACTTCTTTCCTCACTAATTTGAAGTATATTTCTTCCCTTATCCATCAACATGGTTCATATATATTAAAAAGGAAAAGGTTTTTATTAGTTCAAGGAATAATATTGGAATCTCCATTGGATTCAGTATCCAGTTCTCCCAGGCCCGGCTGCTCATTAGCGATTTCGTCAATAGACTCTACTGTAAACCTACTTCCAAGAGTGATTTAGATAAATGCTATGCCATCAATACATAAAACCCAGAATACAAATATAATATGCCAGCACCATAAAATGTGGGATCTAATTGCTCCATAAACAGCCATTCCGACTAATAATTAGGCTCCTAATTCCTCCATGTTCTAACAACATATGAGACACCGGAAATGAAGACAAGTTCAACTTAGGATTTGCTTACATCTCCAATACATACGACTTCATCTGTTCAAACCCCCCCCCCCCATTCTGATCACAATCGCAGAATTCATCCCTTAATACAAGGAGGATTTCAGATGGACAGAAGGTTATGTACAAAATTCAAGGCACAGTGAGTCGACCTGTGTGTCCCAAAGACTTCCATGATGACTCCAGCCGCATCAAATGCAATTTCTCAACAAATGGTTCAAGAATCTCTGCCTCTTCTTCCGGCGCAAAGGCCATGCAAATGCTCAGCTCTTGCACTGCCTTTCCATATTCCCTGCCATTTTTTGTATTACCAAATTTAATACCGTCTATCACCCAAACCTTCTTTTTCAAAACACTAGATTTTTCAGAATTTATACCTATTATAATACAGCATCATGCCATGGTCCCTCCTCAGCGCCCAATTATGTGGCTGCAGAATCAACAATCTTTCTGAAGCCATGATAGCTAGCCTGCAAACAAATCCATCATTTTTAAAATTCCATTTACGAAGCAAAGTATAAACCAGCTCAACTGACTTCAAGCACGAGTTCAGCACAAGTTTTAGCTGTCAAACTTGCACCAATACTAACCGAGGTGCCAAGAATAAACCCATAACAAAGACCAAACTCACCCACATGAAGCAAACATTACTACATAATTTAAAGAAAGGTGTCAAAGGGGGAATCAATTTTAAGAGCAACCTTCAAACTTACTTTGCACCACATATCACATTCCTAGTCCCTACCACATTAATATGGCACTAACATTGTCAGCGTGGAAAAGTATATAACCGGAAACATATTTAAGATACCATCAGGTTCTGATTTTTCATAATCAAGTCAGATCAGCATATCATAAAGAAGTATCTTCGCTACATAATGCACAGGATCAATGATTCTTCAGTAAAAATTGTCAATGAGCTATCTTCAATACTGCAGCTCTTTACCAGTCATTCATTAAGCGGAACAAAGGCCTAATCCCACTACCAAGCATAACACAAAAGAAAAACAGAGGTTACAGTTCATTCAGCTTCATATGCATAATGAAATTGCTAAGCGGCAGTTCAAAACAACCACAGAAAGGAAAATTTTGGGAAGTTATGCTACTAATCATAAAAATAAATTTGAATTTACCTAAGATCTTGCGGGCGCAGCAGAGGGACATTGGATTTATCCATCATGTTGGGTTTCTCACTGGCATCATTAACATGCCTAAGGGGAGAAGTCAGCATCAATCCATGATTTGATCTTGAAGCACGTTTCCAGTGAAGCCTCTGCAGGTTTTTTTTCACCCTTTAAGATTATTTCATATGTAGAAAAGAAATTTTGGGAGCATACTTCAGGCATGGCATGAATAGTTCAGAATAAATTTATAAAATGTCAGCATATGGTATACAACTTGATGATAAAGATTAGGACTTACAATCAAATTGGCTAATGCAATCCCAATAATATCACGGTTTGTAGCTATCTCAAGCCCTAACAGTGAAGTACCAGTTAAATCTGATGCCATTGATCTAGGGTCCTCCACACACCTTCCATTGACAATAGCAAACAAGCTGTGTCCTGAAGTCACTTTGAAGAGTTCCTACAGAGAGAAGAGTAGAAGTTAAGTGCATTTGAAGTCGCCTTTAGCAAGCAGCATGCATTTAAAGTCACCTTTGGCAAGTAGCCAAAAGAGAAGAGACTCACTTGCAATTTTCCTAAGCAGGAAACATTACAACGGATTGGTTAAGACAAAACGTACATTTCTACAAGTATGAAACAGAGAACTATATACCATGAAAATAAGATAAAAGAAATAAAATTCCGAGATGGAAGTACCTCTGGGTACCCTGTCTGGGGCCATATCAAAAAATCTTCCCCAACTCGAGATCCCACAATGGTTAGACCAAGCCGCCGACAAACTTCAATGTAAATTATGCTAAGCAAAATTGCTGCAATTACCAAAATCATATAAGTAGACTGCCTAAAATGACAATGAAATGCTGAGGAAGCATATGTTCTGCGGCAAAATTTGGAGGAAAAATATTTTGCAGTGTGTTACTGCAAAAGGGAAGTAGAATAAGGCTTTACCACTGCCACATCTGGAGCTCAGTACTGAGTGTAAGTACGAATGCTTAGAATCTACAAGAACGGGGGATCTTGTCAAGCCTCTTGACTCAAAAAGAACTAAATTGACTGCTTCCAGAACTTCAACCAGATGGCAGCCTATGTCCCTCGAAACCAGCTCAGCTTCAACTTCTTTAGCAATTGCATCCAACTCACTTAACCATTCAGGTATGGTCTTTCCACCCAAAGGCATTTTCTCCAAAGAATCCCAGTCTATGGCCTCCGATGGGGAAGAAACATTTCTCCTTTCATTCAGGATAGAGCAAGCATCCATCTCTCGGTTGAAAGACATGAATGCCTCATCTTCAGCTGCAACATAAAGTAAAGCCTACACCAAAAGATATCAAGCAAAATAAAACTTCCAACTTATAATAATCAAAAGCATCTCACTCCTCATCAGTCACCAATAAACAATGAAATAGCCAAACATTGTAAATATCTAGTGGGTAGACCATTTGACAATGTCATTAACCATTATATTAGTACCTTAGCAAGAGAGATGTCTTTATCCTTGGACTGGAAGGAGATCTCCCGAGTGAACTTGTCCCTTGAAGTCTTAATAGCCTGTGGATTATATTTGAATATTAGAAAATGGAAATGGAATATAGTGTAAGTAGTAAAACTAATGATGGGTGATCTGGATATCCAGAGTGGAAGAACATATGTGTACACATTGTTTATAGATCAACCTCCTGATACAATTTGTGACGGGAAGAAGAGTCTTTAGTTAGCTGAATCTGATTGGAAAAAAGAGGGTAAGCAGCAGCAGTGGTCCTAATCCTCCACCTCCTCAGGTCCTTGTGATCATTACGATGGTGATGATCATACCTGATGATCGTAAAGAATAAACGGATATTCCAGGGTTTTTTCCAACTACAAATCCTTCTTCCCTCTCTAATTCATTATACTACTGCTAAAATATCCTAGTTCCCACACCTTTGATGATACCCAACAGTCAAATTATAGTAAACCCACTTACCAAAATCAACTACTAAGTATAAAAAAAAAAAAGCGAAAAGAGATAAAAGAGAAACAAGTTCGATTATCGGAAAATCACCTGAAAAAGCAATGATCTGGAAATGTTGGAAAGGCCATAGCTGCCGTTGGCACCCAGTATGATGTGGACAACATTGCTCTGGGGGAAACGCCAAAAAAATAAAGCTAAAAGAAACAGTATACACCTACAGCAAGAGAAAAGAACAGAAAAAAAAAGGTAAAAAATGGAAGAAGATCAAGCGTCTTCTCTAAAGGGAGATGAAGCAGCAGTGAATTTAGAAGAAGAAGAAGAGGGTTTCAAGATCTTGGGTTCTACATAACTACTTCCAATTGTAAAACACAACATATACGGCCTTGAAGACGAATTAAAGCAAGCATAATCAGATGAACCAAATGAACAACACTGATTTAAGGAAAAGAAACCAGAATTCCCAAAATCCATGATCAGTTGGAGCTAAATTCCAAATTAATTTTTTTTCCTTTTCCTTTTTTTCCCAATTGTCTAAAATGTAAGTTGTGCCTAACAAAGGAGAAAAAGGGTTGGTACAAATTTGGAATTTACAAGCCAAGGAGGAGGTAGAGAAGATTGGAAGGCAAAGTACTCCTCCTTCTACCTCCTTAAATTTGGTTGTGATATTAAACTGAGAATTTGATGATAACTGGCATGGTAGTAGGAGCAAATAAATAAATAAGCTAAAGATAATGCCAAATTTTATGGATGGATCACAAAATGTAGAATAAAGTGTGGAATTCAGTCACTCTTATCTTCTTCTTCTTCTTCTTCTTCTTCTTCTTTTTTATTTATATATTTTCAGTATTTTCAAATATGAACATAAAGTTAACAAATATATATTTTCAAATCACACTGCAATTTGGGTTTTTTATAAGCTCTTTAATTAAAAGATTATCTTTTTGATTGGTAAATCTCTTTTAACTTTTTTAAAGAAAGGAGATGAAGTAAATAAAATTGAAATGGAAAAAAGAATGCATGATAACAAGAAGGAAAATTATTGGGTAAACGGTGGAAACTTTATTAAACGTGATGGTTAAGTTTTAATATAATTTTTCACATTTTAGTTTACTTTGACGTTTTCCAAATCTTTCTGTAATGATAGAAAAAACAAAAGAAATCTATTTTGCTGCCGGGTATTTTAATTAATTATAGATATGGGGTATGACCGATTGACTACAAGTTCCAAGTTCCAACGTTGGCTTACAGAAATGAAGTGCATATGAGATAGAAATTAATATAATTATTGGACATCGAAAAATTAAAATAATATAATGCAGGGATAGATTAGATGGGAACGGAGGGAGATGCTTTAGTTGGTGTAGTGCTTGCTAATCCATTCCTTTCACAGTCATATTCCATTTTCTTGAGAAAATAAATGGCAGTGATTGGATATATGATTGGACCCAAGTTGGGGTTACCCATTGCCCTACCTGACGTTTAGGGTCACACTTTTTCTTCTTGTCCTTATCCTTTCTTACGACTGCATCGCCATATTTATTTCACCCTAACTAGCTGGCTTTGCTTTGGATTCCCGCCATCTTCTCACCCATGTAGCCATGCAGCACATAAACAGTAATACAATGCACTCAAAATGTAATGCCATCTATAGAATATTTGCTGCTAAAAGTTTTGGAAATGGAATCTCATTCAGAGAAGCAGCAGCAATGGGTGCATGCATCTTCCTTCTACTCTGGATCTTCATTATGTTAATTCCGTTCTCTCTTTTTTCCCCCTAATCTTACCTACCCCGCCATATGTGGAAATGGATAGCATATGGTTGAATTCATTATACCATAATTTTTTTTTACATATATGACCAAAAACAATTTCAATGTCAATTATATTGTTTATAGATTTATTTGGTTTTGTGAAGACAATTGTCAATAATAGCAGCCTAGACTAATGAATTCTGTCAACGACAACCGTGTCGTGGCGCCTTCAAGGCGGTGGTCCATTGACCCCTTCTACTAAAAACTAAGGCACAATTGATACCTGGCTATAAGCATGCTGCTCAATATTCTCTCTTCTTATCTCACATTGTAACGTATATTTTATTTCGTCTTACAAGAGGCTGTCTGTGTTCTTTTCCATCATTTGGTGGTTGTGGCCCAAAATTGATGGCTCCATAAATTTTGGTTTTATACTACCATTTCATATTGGGCTGTCTCCTTTTCCTTACGATTGCCTCTTCATCGTTATCGTTACTCATTTTAAAATTGCAAAAATATTAAAAAGTGTAAATGTTTTTAAATGTTTTTTAAAAAAATTTAAATTATAAAAAATATAACTAGTTAGAAATATAAAAAATATTTTAAAATCAATGTTTTTATTAATAATTATTTAATTTTGTAAAAATTATAAAAATTTCATTAATTTTTTTAGATTTTACATAAGCACATAATTAATAATAATATTTAAAATTTAAAGAAAAAAAGGGTTGGCCACAACTTCGGTGACTTCTATACCCATTCATCTTCCATTTGATTTTCATCCCAGAAAGAGCTTTCCCCCGCAAGCTCTGCGACAAAAGAAATAACATGTTGACTTACCATACCGGTCATTTTAAGCGTATGTATATATATAGCATCGATGAATGTAACGGGCAGGGAAGAAAACAATACGTGGAAGGTCCCATGGCTCGACATCATAAATGTTGAGTAGCTGAACTTACAACCGTAAAATTTTAATATAGATTTTAGTAAATTATATTACATCATCAAAAATAAAAATTAGATGTTAGAAATTTATTTAAATTCATTGATCTCTTGAAATTTTTGAGTCTTGTGGTTTTATTTACTCACAAGTATTTTTAAAAATGTGACTCTTTATTTTTTGAATATTGGATGTCAAAATGGTTAGATATGTGTAGGCATGTTCAATGGTCAGGTTATTCGTGTAAGTTCAAAGGCTCACCCGAATGTTTGGAGAGTTTGGATAAAAACATCAAACCCAAAAAATGAGTTTGGGCAAAAAAATTAACTCATTTAAAATATGAGTCGAGCTAAGGCTTAAACATTCAATGCCTGAATCGGCCTAACCACTTTTAAATTTGTAATGTTTTATATTATGTTATTTTTTTTATATATTACATATTTTATAACACATAAAAATCAAATTTATAGTAATATATAATACTACTATAATGTAAACATTAAAAATGTTAAGATAAGCGGATTAAGTTTTAACTCAATTGACATAAGCATTGTTGCCAACACAAGAAGACCTAGGTTCGAGTGTGCTCAAGTGCATTATTCTCCTATTTATGAGTTTGGGAGGGACTATGGGTCATTATACGCATTGTGTCAAAAAGAACAGATATAATCAGAACTTATAATGAATTTGTTAAAAAATATTAAGCTAATTAAATATAAAACTCTAATAATATAAATATATATATTAAAAATAATATGGGCGGGCTTAAAATGGGTTTGGGTTAGCTATTTACAAATATGAGCAAATTTGGGCAATATTTTAAACCAATATTTTGGGTCAGGTCGGGCTTGGGCAAGCATAATGTATGTTAATATAATGAATAGGCCCCACTTGACCCACGAACACCTCTAAGTATGTGTAACCACGTAATCAAAATCGTAATATATAACATTGGCACATCAATCTTAATTTCTAATTAGCCCATTATAAATTAGAAATTAGTTACTCCAAGTATCTGCACATATATTACCCATACTTTATTTAATAACTAGAGTCCAATAAGCCTTAACAAAATTAGATTACTTTTAATTTGGTTCATTTATGATAGTAAATAATACATGTAATTTTATTATTATATATATACATGTCATTATATAACTTTATAAGCTCAAAACTTGACTATCATATCCGTAAGTTATTCCGAATAATACTTGACTACCATATCCATAAGTTATTCTGAATAATTTCATCTATTACTTATGTTAAAATAGAATCAATGCAACTTTATAACTAAAACTATCACCGACCATGTGTATATATGTCAACATGACCAAATGACATATATTAGGTATGAATGCGTAGAATAGAAATTACATGCAATATGATCTAAATATGTTTATTTCCAACTGGTACTCCTTAATCTTACTGAGATCAAACCTTACCAAAATTAGAGTGTGAATAAATCAAATAAACTTTATTTAATAGAAAATAACCTTAAAAATTGTAAACTGAAATAACTGAATATGTGTCTATAACAAAAAGTATTTAAAATTACAAATTCCTATTAAAACCGAATATCCTCAAATGACATTACACCCATATGAGCAATGTGCTCATGAAAAACCTTGTGTGGTAATCCTTTAGAAAGTGGATCCACAATCATAGAGTTTGTCTCGATATACTTTATAGACGCCTAACCACTTTGAGCTCTTAGTTTAACAACCAGGAATTTAAAGTTTATGTGCATTGACTTTGGTGTGTTACTGTTGTTGTTGGAATAAATGTTTGTCATTTATTGTCACAATTTTCGCAAATTGCACATTAGTGACAAAATTTTGCATTCATATTCCATAAAAATCGGAGTCTGTAAACTTAATGATCTCTAACTTATCCGATCTTCGATATGTGAGCATGTAATGGTTTGTTTTCTGAAGATAATGTATGAACGTTTTGGTTGTTTTTCAATGATCCGTCTAATGTAATATAAAATTTGTTGGTTGCTCCATATAAGTTGTCTCATCAATGTCACCATTGAGAGACACATGCTTAACATCCATCTAATGTAGTTCAATATGAAAATATACTACTCAAATCATTAAAAAATTTATAAAAAATCATAAAAATACATCAAAATTATTAAAAATATAAAAAAAAATATTAAAGTGCAAAAAAATATAAAATATAGAAAATTATAAAAATTATTATAAATGATCAAAAATATATTTTAAAAATACCAAAAAAGCATTAAAAATAAAATATAATTTACAAAAAAATATAAATTATGAAAAAATATTAAAAATATATAAAAGTTGTTTTTAAATATAGACAATTATAAAGAGTATTAAAAATAATAAAATATTATAAGAAATAAAAATAAAAATAAAATAAAAATTAACTTGTTTTTTCATTTGGACACTAACCCTCGTTAACCACTACACCCCCAATTAAAATTTATAAAATTAAAAATATTTATTTGATTTATGAAGCTATTTGTTGTGCTCATCCACCGTAGACCTTTCAAAAGTTTGCACATCATTTATCCATCTTCGATGATAGGAGAGTATTTTGAAATGTAAACTAAGGCTTCATTTGGATAGTTAGTGAGTTTGCTCTCGGTGAAGTTAAAAATAATGGTAACAGTGAGATTAAAAACAGTGATGGGTGTATGTTTCGGTTCAAACGCAACTATAACGATGAGACAAAAACAAAAAATTATTATTATGGACATTAAATTAAAATGTGTATTCATATATAATAAAAATAATAAAATCATATTTATATTAATATAATATAATTAAAATTTATTAATAAAATAAAAGTAAATAATTTAAAACTTTAGAAAATAAAGGGGGTCATAATAGGTAGTATCTTTATATATAGTTTAACGATAGCTGTAGTATTAAATAATCTTAATAAAATTATTAATACATATCATTTACTTTTTTTATTTTGTAATGATTTGTTATAAAATTTATCTAAATATATTTACTAAAAAGTTATTGAAATAATGGTAGTATAGTTGCACGGTAAGAAAAAACAAGCGAAATATATGGGCAAAATTGGAAGCAACGCTGCGTTGAAAACGTCTAAATTTTCACTGTAGCAAATTACACCAGTAGAGTAACTAGGGGTGCAGCTTGACTAATGCAAATCCTGCTGCTATTATTTGAGAATACAAATTAATATTGTGCTTAAAAATCGGATATTGATCGAAATCATTAATAGATCTAATTAAACGATTCTATTGATCCATTTTGAAGAATTAAATGATGAATTGAATTTATTACCATAATTCTGATTTTTTAAAAAAATCATATGTTTATTTAAACTATGCTCATGAGTGATGAGCAAGTGTATAAATATACTCTGAAAAATAAGTGGGTATAAGAAATTGTGTCGACGGGATCTATTTGGTTTTAAATATACTTGAAATTCTTCTATTTCAAATTCGATTTGAACCAAAGATGGGGATCTATTCAGTTATTAGATGATACATAGTGCAATGCAGTTAAAACAATGTATTATAGTAAGAAAAGAGTATAGATACCTCATAGACAAATAGATTCATCAATGGATTCTCTATCCTATCTTTTGCCATCTAATTGATTCATGTTTGTTATAGGATAAAAAGACTTTAGAATCCACGATGGTGTTATCAGACATTGTCTGCGATGAAATTAAATTGTAAAAGTACTCTAAATGCACCATAACGTGGGTACATTGAATGGAGAAAATAGTTGAGAAGGTAAGTCGAGATTGTATATAAAATTGTAAATATTTTTTTTTATATTTTGTATTTTTTATAATTTTTATTTTTTGTAATTTTATATTATTTTTGAAACATTTTAATAATATTTTATAATCTTTTGCACTTTATTATATATTTTTAATATTTTTTATTATGTTAATAATTTTTAATATTTTTCTACAAAGTTTTTATAATTTGTTTTTTGATTTATAATAAACTTTATACTTTTCTATATTTTTATAAATTTTTTGAACTTTTAAATTTTTTTTATAATTTTTATGATTTTCTATAAATTTTAATGACTTTTTATATAAAATACCAATTTTTGCCTCATGGCAAAAAAACCAGGAAAAATAGCTATCGCACTGTGTAAGAGTTGACAATTGATAATCAAAGGGCTTAATAGATTATAATTTTAACATTCAAAGGCTCAATTGAAAGTGCACAAAAAATATAGGGGCATAATTGATTTTTTTGAAAAAAACTAAAAACTTCTAAGACCATTAGACAAATTTTGATTAACAACAATTTTAAGTTGTGGAGAACTCTTATCCATACCATATAAAAAATATATATTAAAACTAATACAAATTTTGGAAAGTTTTATCATTTGTAACAAATAAGTTTATTATTTGACTCAATTTAAAAAATATCTTAATACTCTCTATTTACAATTGCATATTTGATATGTTGAGTCATCGAGTATTGATGAATACTGTTTTCAGTCACTTTTGGATGGAATCAAATGTTACGAGCAATCAAGAGATTACAAGATAAATACGTCTCATCTTATGTCGATGCATACTTTATAATGCTTAAATTAGATAAAAGGCAAGGGTGAGTTTTGAAGTATGGTTAATGTAGGAGCTTATATCTCAAGTTGAATATACCTTGATATGACGCCTTTTGCATGAGATTTAACCCTTTTCTTTTATACACACCAGCTCTTAACTAGATCACTTTACTTACAAACACCAACTGCTACCATACAAGAAGAGCATGTACATTTTTATTAAATCCCGATATTATTCTTATCAGAAAAGAGAAACCCTAAGTTAACAAGGAATCACCCAAAAAGCCGGCATTCCAAATAGTAATGGTGATGATGATTCATGAAATGAAGATTCCATGGAATTATACCAAATACCTGTCGTATAAACCATAATCAAAATCCAACGCCCATTTGCTCCCTTCACAATCATAAACAAAGCTTCAGTCAAATTGACTGATGGTTTCTTTAATTATTTTATAAGCGTTCGTCGGCTTCCTTCATTCATATTTTATACAACCCTCCCCCTAAATAATGCACAAATCATTGGTTTAACTTAACCTAAAGTTGAAACTAAATAAAAACAAAGATTCTCCTAATCATTAATGATTAAACTCTATAGTAAAAATATAGTTACCAACACTAACCATCCGAAACTACAAAACCACCTTATTTTTTTATGAAGAAAACACTAAGGCACCATTGCTGCTCAAATCCATTCTATATATGTAGAAATTCAAGTTGAAATCACACGCATAATATGAAAATGCAAGTTGAAAATGCCCCCCAACTACTACACATTTTTTTATAGAGAAAGAAATAAAATGCTGTCTTTTTCATGCTAGTCGTCACTTCATTTTTTTCTAATTTATTTGTCACCCAAAGCCTTCAACTTCAACACGCAAAACCTCTCGTTTTTTTCACTACCGCGCTAGCATTTTGGGATTTCATGAATTTGATTTAAATAGGATTTTTAATTACGGTCAATTTAATGTATTATTGGTGAATAATAACATGACACATTATCATTAAGTTTAATAAAAAATAGTGGAGGATTTATCAATAAATACTAATAAATTTATTTAAACATAATTAAATAATAATTAATTATAAATAAATGCTACAACTCAAATCTCAAAGCTAAAGACCCTAAACCTTTATACCAAAATCTTGAATCCAAAAGTTATTAATATTTATTTAGCAGTCCTCCATATTTATTTGTTTAATTTAATAGTAATGTGTCATAATTATTCACTCACGGTGTATTAAGTATTATCCTTTTTAATTCAAATTTAGTCATAAAATGTGTAAGTATTAATATAAAATATCTTTTATTAATAAATAAATAATGACTAGCGCGACTCAAACCCAGACCACACTTAGGGCAATGAACACCCTAATCATTAGGCCATCACATGAGGTTCATCTTCTACTTTGATATATGCACATTAAATAAGTTTTTTTTTCTCAAGTTATTACTCTAATAACGTATACCAACTAATGTAATGTAGGCTATAATTTAAAATTTCACTCAATACTCCCCACCGTTACCAGAAAGTTAATATTGAAAAAGACAATTGATGGTAGGTTAGAATCTAAACAAACTCAAAATTCCAAGATTCCCATGTTGTTAGCATTTGTTTATGCTAACCCCACACCCTTAATTATTCAAATAAAGAAAACAAAATTTTTAGGCTTAGGTATGCCGTGTAATCTACTCGCATTAGACCCTTATTTTTAGTTTATTTTTTCCTAGTCCCTAGCTGGGTCTAATTTCCTAGCTTTGGCCTCGTTTTCAGCTTGATCTTGTTGAAACTATTTTTTCATTTGTTGATTCAAGAGTTGGATGAATTGGGTTTCTCGAGATTGTGAGCTAACAAAAAACATAATACTAACAGAGCTCTCTTCCAGGGATCTTTACACTACTGCAAAGACTCAAATGATTCACAGAATCCATTTGTTTACTACAGAGAGGCAAAGGTAATAATATGGTCAATGATGGGAAGGAGGGAAGCTTGCCAAGTGATTCTTTGCTAAAGCCAGGAAGTAGTAATAAGCAGAGTTTTGAGTCATATCAATTGCCTCCGAGCCATAGAAGTTACGGTGAAAAGAGTGGGATGGAGACAGAAGGGAGACAATTTTCAGATTTTTATAGGAACTCAAGTGAGGAGCTTTTTATAAAGTCGTTGATGGAGAGTCCAATGGGGATGCCAGTTCCAAATATGGAGATGTTGGGGTTTAAGAATCTCTCCCAGAATTTTCGTGCTGATAGTGAGGAGCTTTTCAGAAGCTGGCTCACCAATGGAGAGGCAAGAAACTTCTACTATTCACTGGTTTTGCAAATTTTACATTACTACTGCAAGTTTCCATCAAACCTTAACCAGGGAACTTATAACTTTGAGGCTGACGTAGTTTGTGTGTTTCAGAACCAGGGTCACAATTCTTCTAATATAGCACATCGTACTCGGCAAGCGTCGCGAAGGTATACATTTCCGAACTCAAGCTAGTATTTATTCAAGATTCTTGTTGAAATTAGACTTGACATACTATTTCTCGGAACTGAGTGCAGATTATCAACAGAGATGGCCAGTTTGTCGAGTCAACAGCCTACCACTTTGCTTCAAAAGAAAAAGAGCAGTGATGTATTACATCTGCAAAACAATTCCGTTGGGGGAGAAACATCAGGGGATTTGAATCAAAATTCAGCCAGGTGACACTGCATCACACTTGTAAAAGCTATTTTTATTTTACAATTCTGCATGTTTTTTACATTGTTAGTTCATTTCTCTTCAGAACTGCTGGTGACAGGGGATTTCAGGCTAGTAATTTATATTTGGCCAAGGTTAGTGTGTAACAGCTTTTTTCACACAAACATCAATTCAACAAAGGTCCATCACCTTCTGATGTTATCCCACTTCTTAATGCAGGCATGGTTTCATAGTTCACAGCCCATGACAAGAAGCAGATCTTCTGAATTAAGGTATTACTAATTTCTAGTTTAGGCTTATAGGAGTTACCTATCCATTAATCCCTGGGAAGTTCAATGATTTTGTACATTTTCATTGGTTTACAATAAGGAATTGTCCTTTAATCAACCTGTGTTTCATAGGAAGAGATATGCTGCCATGCAAAATGCTCAAACATCGCTTGGTATGGAGGCTGTACTCAATCCTTATGGAAATGGAGTCAACAAAATGAAAGAAGAATTACCGGATCCGAATGGTTTCAATGATATCACCATGTCTGAGATTCCTAATCAGTTGGGCACATTCATGTCCCCATCAAATTCATCCTCATCTACATTTAATGCACACCAAACTGGAAATGTAGATAAAGTTTCTTCTGTTGTGAGCATGCTAAAGGGTACACTAGAACGTAAAAAGCTCGGAAACCAAATCGAGAAAGAAGCGGTCGAAGATAGTTCTATTGTGCCTAAGGGCACCTTCAACCAAGGACAAGAGAACCATTTTCATGAAATTCCAGGGGGTTTCGCAGACTTACCCCTTGGCCAAGTAACAAATCCCGGGGTTGTACAAGCTGTTCAGGGTTCTATGGATCTTGAGTTGGAAGCTTTTGTAAATCCCATAAACACAATTCAGTTGAGCGCAGTTTCTCGAGAAGCTTCTCAAAGTGAATCCTCGGCTGCTGCACCGGTGATTTCATCTGGTTTGGATGCATGTGATGGCCCGAGCAATTCAAGTCAAACCTTAAGCATATGTGAAAGCACAAAGAAACAAGCTGGAAACAACTGGAACTCAGAAAATGGCTCTAAATCTAAAGGTATGCATTATGCACTTAAGTTTCACATTACACATAACCGAGCTTATATCAATTTTCCCCAAACAGATATCTTTACAGTTACCTATGGTTGATTCGTTATCTTGCTCACATAAAATTATGACCCTATAACCAGCTTTATAATAATCATATGCTCATCACTTGATATGAGGTTTTTCTCTATTCAACAACAGAATTCAGAGAAAGGATAATTGACAACTTGAAAGATGATCGGAAGGTATACTTCTTTTAGTTGGTATGAATTTAACGTACTTCCCAAACTATGGTGTGAACTGTGAACCTTGGGACAATATACTTACTTCTTTTTTCTTTTTTACCCTGGAATCATTAGCAAAGGGGAGGCCTAGTTCGCTACGGGTCTGTAACATCAGCAGATTCAGGTACTCAGCTTTCCTATTTGGCGTCTATTGTAGAATAGGGGTGGCAAAATCTGTGTGCTCTTGAGGTGGTTTGGTAATCTTCACTAAGACACTAATCTAACAAAAAATAATGCAGTGGACAGGACAGACCCTACAAAAAAACGAAGAGTGGAAAGGTCAAGAAAGTAAGTTAAACCATCTGTGCTATGCTCTTCCTTGGCAATGAGCTCTGTATTTGTCTTCTCCAATTAAGAATATAATCAAGCTTTTTATTTATCACCATAGTCATAGTTAAAAAGGTGTTTATTGTTTGATGAATCAGGATGGCAGAGGCAAAAGAAAGGAATTCGACCCCACCAATCCCATCCGACATGCAAGCAGTCTTAAAGCGTTGTGAAACTCTTGAGAAGGAAGTGCGTTCACTCAAGCTTAATTTGTCTTTCATGAACAGGTAACTTCACATCAAAGTTATTATGTTACTTGCTCATCATATACATATAGGTAAAGACTACGAGATTTTACTCTTTTTTCTTCCTTTTTCCTGTTCATCAATTTGGCATTGTAGTGAAAATTTAAATCTCAGATTTTTTTTATGTTAATTACAGAAAGGACTCGGAACAAACAAAGCAGATAGAAGAGTTGCAGAAGCAGAACGAGGAGTTGACAGATGAAAAGGAGCGGCTCTTAGAAGAGATTGAACGGATCATTTCGGATTCAGGCAACATGTAAAACATATATACTTTGATACACTCAACGATTGGCAGGGCAGATGTTCTCAGCCTTGGCCATCTATATAATATGTATGATGGAAACAATGTTACGCGTATAAACAACATTCTACATAAGCATGAATGTATATACAAGCACAGCCGTATGGCCATTATTTACTTGTTCTCCAAAAGTCAAACTCCCAAGAGTTTGTTTGACTTTACCCTCAAAATCATCAAAACGTTGCCTTTTAGTTTCCACAAGCGAAACAAAATTCAAAATTCTTAGTCACTAGTTCTTAAGTTTTATAAAAAAATAAGTAGAGATTAGACTGCTAAAACTCGATTTGAAAATTTGATTTTTTTTAATTTTGAGTTATCCGAATTTTGTTTTTTTTTTCAAATCAAAATTTTTTAGTTAACTTGAATTGAATTTAACAATTTGAATAACAAATTGATTCTCTAACAATTTTGAAAATGTACAAATTAGTCCCTCTAAAAATTACAAAATAATCTTTAAAAATTTAAATTGTTTATAAAATATTTTCTCCCAAAATTTTATAAATATATGTATTCAAAAAAGTTAAAAATTATTAAGAAATCTTAAAAATATATAAAAATAATAAATTATATATATATATATTTTAAAACTCCTAAATGATAATTAAACGAGTAAATTACCAAATTAAGTTCATCCTACTAATTATCTTGTTTTTTTTCTCTTATTTTATTTTTAAAAAGTTTTTAAATATATATTATTCATGTTTTTTAATTTAAGTTTAGTCATATTGTCAATAACATTTCAATACGGCTAGTTTAATTTTTTAATTTTAGTTGAATAAATTTATTTAATTTAACTCGATTCGAAATTTTTTTTAAATCAAGTTAGGATAATAAAATAAGACTTTTCAACATAATTAACTCAATTTTTTTACTCGATTCAACTCAATTCGATTGAATGCTCACCCCTAATCTCATCTACAATATTTGTGTAATAGTCCGATTTTTAGTGGTGTCGAAAATAGTGGTTTGAGGCCACCAAATCCGGCGAGTAAGCTCGTAAATTTTATTATTTAATATTTACGAGTCAAATATGATTTTAAAAAAGTTTTTGAATTAGTAATTTGTGTTTTATAATGATTTATAAAGTCAAGTGGTTTTAGAAAGTGAGGTATCGGGACCTCGTTTCTATAAACCGAGTCGTAAATATTTTTATAAATATTTACGGAGTGTCATTAAGGTAATATTAAAGTTTCGATAGTTAATTAATTAAAATGACTAAATTGAAAAATGTGCAAAACTTACTAATTATAATAATTATGTGATTAAATGGCTTGATTATTAAATGAGGGAGGACTTAATAAAAAATTACACCTAAAATAAAAGACGAGGCGGCATAAGAGAAAGATAATAATAAAATAAAGCCGATTAATGGCAATTTTGTAATTAAGTGGAAATTAACATAAATTAACTGAAATTACATTTTTATTTCATTTCTTCTCATTCATTCAGTCTAGCAAACACCATAACTAAGGGAAGGTTTCTGTTTTGGCTTTATTGATTTACATGTGATTATAATCGATCTTATTTCTTATAATTTTTATATTTTTGAGATCGTTGCAATTAGATCCAACTAGCCCCTACCTTCGATTTTGAAACTGTTAAAGATTTTGAATGTTTTCATTGATGAATCTTCTAATTTTTTATGTTAAATGATGAATTTGAGATATTAATTGTTATTTTAAAATATTTTATTAAGTGATTTTTGATAAATTTTTTGACTAGGGACTAAATTGTTGAAATAGTAAAAATACAAGGGTTTGTTGTGAAATTATTGCAAAAATGGGGTGTATTGAATGCCATGAATATTCAACTAGCATGGGTTTGCATTAAAAATGGTTGATTTGCATGTTTTGGGCTTAGGGACTAAATTGAATAAAAGTAAAACTTTAGGGCTATTTTGTAAAAAATAAAAAATGACTAAATTACATGAAATGAATTATTTATTGTCTAAATTAATATTTTGAATGAAATTATTAATTTAGATCAGGGTCGGGTGGAAAATCGAGGAAAATAGATTATTACCAAAATGCCCCTAAATCTTGGCATTTTTGCAATTTAGCCAAGTAAGTTCGTGTAACTAAATTGTACATTTATATGTTTTAAAAATTGAATAATATTGTGTGTGATTTGTACAATTGCCATGTATAATTATGATCACATATCTGATAATTATCGAGTCCCGTTTGAACCTTAGAAATTTGAAGGATACAAATGACAACATAGGGTTCCCGATTTGGTTGTGATCATTCATGTGTTGCGGACACACCACAGCTCTCTTGAGCTTCCCGATACTTGGCTCTCATGAGCTTCCCGATATACGGCTCGTATGAGTTTCCCGTTACTTAGCTCACACGAGCTTTCCGTTATTCAGCTCGAAAGAGCTTCCTGTTTACATGCTTGTATGACCGTGCATGTACATGAATTGACGGATTACAGTTTTGTACACTTTGTGTGTACTACCCGTGTATCCAACGATATTCTAAATGATTCAACGAGAAATGTTCTGTTACGAGACGATATGAGTCTGATACGAACTAATACTGGTATATACATGAAATACATGGAAATGATAGTACATGATATATTGATATATTAAAATGGGTGATATATGTATATGAAGAAACGGTAAGAGAATGATATGTATCATGACATGTACATATATGAATATCTTTGATATGTTGACACGTGGAAATTATGTAAGTTGAGACGAGTAATAAGCTCAAGTGTGACATGTTGAGATAATAAGGTTACCGATGTTGAATTTATATAAAATATGTTCAAGTATGCTAACAAGTGTTGTTGTTTGATACTTAGGCAAGTGCCAAGTTGTTGGTTGAATGATAATATGTTTAATTATAAGTTGCATTGAAATGGTAAGTGCTCAAATGGAAATATGCTTGAGCTGAAGAAAGAGTGGTAAGGTTTAAAGTTATTTAAAATCCTACTATGCTAGGGATGATATGTATAAGTGATGTTGTGGAATTATTCTTCTTATGAATTGTTGAATATAGCTTCATGAATCCTGCGGTATCAATATTGGATTATCCTTGATGTGTATAAATTTCATATTTGAAATGAATTAATATGATTAAAGTTTATACGAGCTTACTAAGTATTTATTGCTTACGTAGTTGTTTTCCTTTACTTTTAAGATTACCAGAGCTCCATTAGGTTGGAAGCTTGTTAGAGTTATATCACACTATCCATCAGTCCTATCGATATTTTTGAATGTTTTGATTTTGGTTATAATGACATGTATAGGTTATTTTTGGCTAAATATTGGCTTATATGTGTTTTGTTGAGTTTAGTCACTCATTTGGCTTATGTTTTGGTATTTTGACATGTGCATAATTTGCCTTAAAATGTTGATGTGTAGAATGATTTGTGGTTGAATGATGAAAGGTAAAATAGTAGTTAAAAATGCATATGAGGTACGTTTTATATCTTGGTGTGATTTGGTACTATGCTATAGTAAGTGCATATGTATTTGATGCTATTGAATAAGTGGTACAATTGGTACCAAATGGTAAGTTTTAGTAAATGATTTGCATGTTGTGTATTAATGCGATTAGACATAAAAGTTGGTTGATTACTTGGTTACATGGATTATAAGGTTAAACATGTTTGTATTTGTCATTTAAGGTGCCTAAGGGCATATTGGTTGTATGTGAATATACATGTTTAGGGATTGATTTTACTTGTTTTGGATGCCATAATATGAGTTGTTTATAATCATGATGTTAACTGAAGGTACATGTCTTGTTGGGTGAGAAAGATGGCTTACAAAATAACCTATTTTTGTCCACACGGGCAGAGACACGGGTGTGTGTTTCAGCCGTGTGTCCCCTGTATCTTTTAAAAGAATGCAAGTCAGTGAGTTACACGGCCTTAGACACGAGTGTGTCTCTTGACCGTGTGAGTCACACGGACTGGTCACACGGCCGTGTGACCCTTGCAATGTTAAAAATTTTAAATGTTTCCGAAAAGTTTTCTGAGTTTCCGATTTAGTCCCAATTTGTTTCTAATGCATAATTTGGGCTTTGAGGGCTCGTATAAGGGACAATATGTATAAACTCTGGTAATGCTCTGTAACCCTGTTCTGGCAACGGGTTCGTGTTAGGAGTGTTACAATTTGAAACTCAAAAATAAATTAATATATTCTAAAAAAATAATTTAAATAATGGACTGTGAGATTAAAATGTATCCATAAGTTGTAGAGGAATGGATTAGAATTAGTTGGTAATTTATTTTAAAAAGAAGGTAAACATTTTTATAGGAATAATGATATCAAATTGGATCTAATTTACACTTTTCATTCGCATACAGTAATACATATACATACAGTAATACAATCCAATAATGATATCCTAGAACCAGAAACGTCCAAAGCACCAGAAGAGAGAGATTGTCACAACCTTTGGCTATCGGTTTCAAGAAGAATGTCATCCATATGACATGTTTGAAGCCAAGACAAAACCTAACGAGCTGCCAAAATGTTCACCACGACCTTACTTTTCATAAAACCGAAGATACACTGCACAAAATCCCTCTCCTCTTTACGCACAATTGCGCCCCATCTCATATGCCCACTATCAACAAAAATAGCACCATCAAAATTGCATTTGAGAGCATACCCCCCACTGGCTATCTCTGACCTTAACTAAAAAAATTTAACTCACTCCAAACTCGAAAATTATTAGCATACTCGACTCTGATCCAATCCAACCTGAGTTTAAATTTTTTGTGAAATTGTGATTAATTATTTTTTTAAATAAAAGGTTTTGGCACCATTTCTTATTAAATTTACTTTAATTTATTTTTGGAGTTGTGTACTAATGTATATTTACACACATATGCTATAATTACAACATAGAAGAAAAAGAAGAAACAAAGATTCCTTCGATAAATTATTGAATTAAGAAGCTAGAAAATGAGGGAAAAAACCTTATAAAGGTAAAATGGGATTAGTATAGAGGCGATAGAATGAGACTAGTGATAAATTTTAAAGATTTTTAATTTAATTAATATTAAATATGTATAGATGGTAATTTCATAAATATCTCGAGGTAGGGTGGGCGGTTTCATTCTAAATCCGACCCGACTATTTTTAAAAATTAACCCACCCCAACTTAACCCTCAACTTTAATTAAAAAAAAACTGACTCTATTGGATTAAATTTAGGTTTTTTTGTCTTCCGTATGGCTAACCCATATGAGATATTAGAATAAGAAAGAAAAATACTCGTTTCTAAGTTACTTGGAAAAGAATTCTAAAAAATTAGGATACAAAAGAAAATAAAGGTATTAAAAACGTTATCTATTCGAGTAATAATGCAGTCAATTATTCCATATAAGTTTCAAATCAATTAGTTTGGTCTAGTGTGTAGCCTAAATTATTGTAAAAAAATGTTGCAAATGACTTGAAAGAATGTATTTTTTTTCTTCTTATTTTAATATCTCACGTAGGTTACTTGATGGGTTATAAAGTATAAAAATGATTTTTTTTAATTTTTAGAGTTAAAACTAAATTGATATATTTTTAAATATTGAGGCCAATTTTTTTTTTAGAATTAAAACTAAAATGATTAATTTTGTAAACATTGATAGCTAAATTTATTAAATTTTTTATATTTAGAATCAAATTAATGGAATATGTAAATATTAGAAGCTAATTTTATTATTAGACTAATAGAAAAGTTCACTTCAACTTAAAATATTTAGTTTTAAAAAGTTTAATGGTTAAATAAAAAAATTAATAATTAAGTGATCCAAATAAAATGAAAAGTATAATCGGATGACTATTTTTATAATTTACCATAAAAAGTTTTGAGCATTTTCCACGTTATTATTTAAGTGAAAATTTTAACTCAGACTACTCCATTTTTTAGAATAGAGGCCGAAGGGATTTCCTGGTACTTTTACCCGAAAGAACCCTAGTTTTTTTTATCTTCCAGTTAAGTTTGCACGTCAAAGGTTGTCACAGATCAGACTTGAGTCATGGAAGTCGATGATGGAAACGAGTCGAAACCCTCCGCCTCGCCAGTGGCTTTCAGTTCAGTTTTCGACCCTTCCAATCCTATAGGGTTTTTCAAATCTGCGTTCGCCTTCGCATCTCAGATGGCTGCAGATATCTTCGACGACAATCAAGAAGATAAGATGGAGAATAAAATCTTGTCACTTCTTGATGATATCAAGAAAAGAAAGCGGGAAAAGAAAGATGAATCAGAAGAAGAAGAAGATGCTGAGAACAAGAGATGGAGAACATCGGAAGCAGATACTAAAAAGCCGTCCCATGACGATCCGTTGCCGCCGAACAAAAACAATGGTCTTGACATGAAGAACTATTCATGGTCGCAAACTCTAGGAGACGTCATGGTTCAGGTCCCAGTTCCTCTCGGAACCAAAAAGAAACTCGTAATATGCGATATCAAAAACACGTCTCTACGAGTGGGGGTTAAGGGTCAGCCGTTGTTGATCGACGACGAGTTATTCCAGGCGGTGAAAGTTTGTGAGAGTTATTGGACACTGGAAGATAATGAAACGGTTACCATTCTGTTATCAAAGTGTAATCCATGGGAATGGTGGAAATCAGTGGTGAAAGGTGATCGAGGGATTGATACTAGCCGATGCGAACCGGGACTGAGACGGTTGGATGGCTTGGGCTACGAAGCGGAACGTCACATGAGAAAGCTGTTGTTTGATTATGGGCAGAAGTGTAAGGGACTCCCAACAAGCGATAATTGTCCGGAGGTGCTCCAGAAATTCATTGTTCACCATCCATATTTGAACCTTCCTCCTCAAAGTAAATGAGATGATTCATTTCAACAGCCAACTTTTTACTTTCTGCAACTTCTTCAGCTTTTAATTCAATTGTTCTGATAATAGACTGATTTCAATTCTTAGATTTGTATTTGATGGCAGTTTTATCAGAAGATTTATATTCGATGTTGCGGCTTGCTTGTGTTTAGTTTTAGAATTATATATCAATAGCAAAAATTCATTATATTGCCAACATTCAAAGATGAATATCACTTGCCACATATAGAGGAGCACATGGTCTAATCAATATCATCATGAGATTAAGGAAATCCCATGCAAGAAGACCCACATGACTTAGCTCTCAAGTGCAATGAATAGTGACCATCCGGTAAGAAAAGATATGTTTGATTATCATTTGGAAAGCCAAAAATGAGGTTATTGTTAAGAAATCAATCCTGAATCTTTTGACCAAATAACACACCACCAACTGACAAATGGAACCCATTCGGGCACAAACTACCTTCCTCTCTACAACGACTTGGTCAATTCGGAAATTTGCTTTTATGTCTGCAGACAGGAGGCCGGGAAAAGGCTCGGATGTTTTGCGATTATCCAGAATGAACAAGGTGTCTCCTTCATAATATGTAGAATCCTTCGAGAATGCTCTAAATTTTTTTTTCAAAATCATTATGATTGCGTTTTATAATGAAAATTTAAAACAACGAGAGAAATTAAATAAAAATTGAAAACTTTGGGGAGTATGAATCCATTACACTCCAATTTAGCGAATCCACCATCAAATTATTGTTTGGTTGACGTATTATGACTCGTGTTGAATATGGACTTGAACCTCCCCACTGAATACGCGATTCAAGGAGTGTGGAACAAGAAATTAGCCCGAAATGTTCTAATTTTACCCTCAGGATTCTAAAACCTTCGTCAGCAGCCCCTCTCACATAGCCTCCATTGCTCTACTCTTTCTCTTCTGAAAAAGCAAAGAAAGAATCGGTTCTCAACCAAACTTTGATTTTGCTCTGCTTCTCTTTTGTCAAATTCCATTTATTCTCCTTCACTCTCTCACTTTGACAGTCAGGCAAGCAATTTTCACCCCTTCCTTCCCTTTTGCTGCTACATTTTACTGTTTCATAATCAATTGCTAAATTACTATTTTTGATATTGTAGAGTGATTGTTGTGCTTTGTATCTTGTTTGGGGTTTTTAGGGCTTTGGGAATTAATCTCTCTAGAAATCAAGGTCTGAGTTTTAGTGGGATTATTGGTTATTATGGGGCGTTATTTTGAGGGATTTCAAGGTTTTTTTCTTTGGTCAGTGTTGATTAAATAAAATTGATTTTAACAGAATTGCTTCCTCTTCATTTCTTTGCCTTTCAGCTAGGAGAGCTTAGTTGATTTGAACATTCTTTATGCATGATTAAATTAATTCTTAATTGTTCCGGCAATCTTTCAAGTGAAGGGTGATGGGTTGGTCGAGTTTTTCTTGAAATTTGATTTTTGTAATATTCTTCTTTTAGGGGATAGAACCAGGTGTTTCCAGTTGCATAGGTTAAAATCTGTACTCAGCACTGAGATATTTGCCGTTTTTTTAGAAACCTTTATAATGGCTATTGTGTAGCTGCTAATAGGTGGTACCCGTTGTTTTGACAGAGCAGGTCCTTCAAAGGCAGAGAGAGGTCCCTGGATATTCTTTTTCCGAATACATGGATTAGAGTACTGGTCGCATTCCTTCAACATCTTTTCCTTTTTTGTTTTTCCATATAACAGTTTGGTGCTTCGCACAAATCGCTTATTAGCAGTGATATCGTATGGTTCACAAAGCTTTCTGGAATGCCATCTTTTCTGTATTTTGATGTTAATGTTCATTTACAAATTAGTCAGCTATACTATTTGCTAATTAGGATCATATCCTTTAAATACTTTATCTCTTCATTGGGTGATTTCAGAAGCATATTTACTTTGTTACTTGAAGGATAAAAATCTCAGTAGTCTCCTTTATTCGTACTGTTAACTGTCATTAGTGACTGTTGAAGGAAAGCCTTGAGGTGTCTGTAATTTGTTAAATTCAACTAAATATGAAATCTACTGCATGAATAAGCAGCTTACTTGTAGTCAAACGTTTTTGGTGCCCAATTGTCAAAGGACTAAAAATAATTGTCATATCATGATTTCGAGAGATCAAAAAGTTATCGAATTTGCTCATGCAATATGATGAAGAAGAATTTGGACAGAGCGAGGGGATCAACGAAGATGAAGATGGAGAAAAAAAAAATCTTTTACTACAATTTAATATAAAATATTATTTTCAAATTTTAGAAAATACAAAAATAAAAAATCTTTTCATATAATTTAATATGAAATATTATTCTTTAATATTAAATTGATGTAAAAAAAATATTAAAATATTAAAAGGCATATTTGTCATTGAGTATTTTTTTACAATTATATAATTATTCTTTTCAACCAAATGAATACTATTACAATACTTATTCCATCTAACAAAATCACTGTTATGCCTATTTAATTACATTCTCACAGAATGACTATTTTATTACAACTTTATTTCATTCCAGTGAACTAAATATATTGTAAATAGTTGAGAGAATTGAAAGAATATGATTTAAATTAAAAGAAAAAAAAGACTTAAATTTATATAGCAAATAAACTGGTCATTTTAGTCGTTTAAAAAAAATTATCAATTGAATTTTTTAACTATTTGGAAAATTTTATCATTAGACGAAAAATTACTGAGGTGTTAGCAGAGACATTAAAAGCGGGTCTTATAAAACACATTTTTGGCCATCTCAATTTAAAACACATACTGCTAAATGTGTTTTCTATTTTTCTCTCCAAATCTATTTATCTCTTTAAATTAAAAAAAAAACGACATACTTTACTAAATATTTTTCAAATTTGACATTTTGGGCTAATTTTTCCCATGACACGAACCGTATTTTATGTTTAACAAAATGCGTTAAACAAGTGTACAGTGGAAGTAGGGACACGTTGGGAATTTCAAAAAACATCATTCCCTCAATTTGGAACCAAAATTTCCGAAACTCTAGATTTGGCGCTCTTCATCTCTCTCTCTCAATTAACTGGCCAAGTGAAGTGTCGCTTCTAACATTTTGCCCTAGGTTTTTTCTCCTGCAATCCTTCAGTTTCCTCTAAAAATTTTAACCCATCATTTCGAGTTTTCTCTTATTCTCTCTCGATCCAAACATCTATCTGTGCCCAAAAGTCCCTAATTTGAGGGCTTCGATGGAGGTAAATCTGACGGGAGGGGCAGTGGCTCGTATTATAAACAGAGAGGTGTCGACGGAGAGGGATTTGAAACCTTTGCTTCAAGTCATAGAGTTGAAAGAGGTTCAAACGACGTCTAAGAATCCGCAGCAGCAGCAGCAGCAGCAGCAGCAGCAAGAACCGAAAAAGAGCGAGAGGTATAGGCTATTGCTATCGGATGGGTCGTTGACGCAGCAAGGAATGCTCGCTACCAGTAAGAATGAACTTGTGAAATCCTCGAAGCTGCAAATTGGCTCCGTTATTCAATTGACTCAGTACATTTGCAACGTAATCCAAGATCGCATGTATACCCCTCTTTCTCTCTCTTTATATTTATTTCTGGACATATTTTCGATGAAAGATTGAAGGATATTTTTCTTAATTACTATTTCGTTTATTTCACCATTCAGTTGATGATCCTTTGCGTATATAAAGAACTTATATTTGTTGGGTTTCAACCTGTGACGACATGATTAGTTGTCTGTTTTGTGTTTTTGGGTGGGTTTATATATTTTTCTTCTTTTCATTGTTAATTGATGACAATAACTTGGCACGTTTATATATCTAACGATTGATTTGGTTCTTTTCTTCTTGAACTTAAAATTTAATTTCTCAAAGTAATTGAATATTTTGTTCACAATTCACACTTTAAACTCTGATGAGGGATCCGTCTTTGTGTCTGCATAGCTTTTTGCTCAAGCTTTGTGATTTTTGTTGCATCTCTGTGTAGGTCAATGTGCTAATTTTCTCGATGACCTTATTTTCTGTCCCTTGCATGCAGGATTGTTATTATCATTGAGTTGGATGTGATAGTTGAAAAATGTGATATTATTGGGAAGCCTGTAGCAGCACCAAGATCTTCTAGGCTAACTCAAGCCCCTACTGATCAACCTGGGACGGTGATGGCACAGAGCAATTCATTAGGGGGAAGCTCAGTTGGGGGCAGCATGGCTGATAGGTTGAACTCAGCTGGGACCACTCTGCAACAGCCTAGAATGAATCAATGGCATGGTAATTCTCGTTCAAATGAATCTGATCAGATAAACTATCCTGCTGCAAATGCACCACCCTCTTATCCCAAAGCGGATCCTTCTGCCGGTTTTCCTGGATCTTCACCTCTAGATAGACCATATGGTGTTCAGAGTACGGGTTTCAATAATCCGAGGCCAGCAACTTCACGTCCTCTAAGCACCTCTAACTACCAATCCGTACCTACATATCAACAGCCATCCCCAATGTACACTAACCGAGGGCCTGTTGCCAAGAATGAGGCACCACCCAGGATAATCCCAATTTCTGCTCTGAATCCATATCAGGGCCGGTGGACAATAAAAGCCAGAGTAACAGCAAAGGGAGAACTTAGGCGCTACAACAATGCACGTGGTGAAGGAAAAGTTTTCTCTTTTGACCTCCTTGATTCTGATGGTGGAGAAATACGGGTGACCTGCTTTAATGCTGTGGTTGACCAATTCTATAACCAGATTGAAACTGGTAAGATATATCTGATTTCTAGGGGAAGTCTAAAACCCGCTCAGAAGGCATTTAATCACCTTAATAATGAGCATGAAATACTTCTTGATAGCACATCAACAATACAGCCATGTTATGAGGATGACAACAGAATTCCAAGACAGCAATTTCATTTCCGTACCATAAGTGATATTGAAGGTATGGAGAACAATAGTATTGTGGATATAATTGGTGTGGTATCATTTATCAGCCCTGCTGCTTCAATAATGAGAAAAAATGGTGTTGAAACTCAGAAGAGAACCCTTCATTTGAAGGACATGTCTAGCCGAAGCGTTGAGTTAACTTTATGGGGATCTTTATGCAATGCTGAAGGACAAAAGCTCCAATCTTTGTGTGATTCTGGGGAGTTTCCAGTTCTGGCTGTGAAAGCTGGTAGGGTGAATGATTTTAATGGGAAGGCAGTGGGCTCTATCTCTTCAACCCAGTTATTTATAGATCCTGATTTTCCTGAGGCTCATAGTTTAAAGAATTGGTTTGTCACTGATGGGAGGAACACTCCTACTGTCTCTATCTCCAGGGAAACGTCAAGTGTGAGTAGAACAGATAATAGAAAAACTTTATCACAAGTCAAAGATGAGAAGCTCGGAACTTCTGAGAAACCAGATTGGATTACAGTGGCAGCAAGGATTGCATACATCAAGTTGGACAATTTCTGCTATACAGCTTGTCCCATCATGAATGGGGATCGTCAATGCAACAAAAAGGTTACAAATAATGGAGATGGGAAGTGGTGGTGTGATAAATGTGATAGGTCAGTAGATGAATGTGACTACAGGTATATAATTCAGTTGCAGATACAGGATCATACAGGTATAATATGGGTGACTGCTTTTCAGGAATCTGGTCAGGATATCATGGGGGTGCCTGCAAAAGATTTGTACTATCTGAGGTATGAAAACCAAGATGATGAAAAATTTATGGAAATCACTCGTCGAGTTATGTTTAATAAATACATATTCAAGTTAAAGGTAAAGGAGGAAACTTTTAGTGATGAACAGCGTGTGAAATCAACAGTGGTGAAAGTAGAAAAAGTAAATTTTTCGTCGGAAGCGAGGTACCTTTTGGATTTGATTGATAAGATTAAAGCAAATGATTCAGGTCTTTTTGCACCAAAGGCAGAGTTTACCACTCCCAATACTGGACTGGATTACACCGGAGTTGGGATTGATGGAAGGAGGGATCTTGCACCACCAACTGCTAGTAGAGAAAATGGATTACCAGTAAACCAAGGGGGTCAATATGGAAACCATTATGGTGGTTCTGGGCTTAGAGAATCTGCTTCGAACATGGATATATTCTGTAATAGTTGTGGGGTTACAGGTCATAGCTCTACAAATTGTCCTACCATCATGAATGGTCCAGTACAGGCCATTGGTAGGGGCTATTCTGATAGAGTATTTACTGGGGCAAGTGTTGGTGGTGTCTCAGGTGAGTGCTTTAAATGTCATCAAACTGGACATTGGGCCAGAGACTGCCCAAACTCTGGACGTTTACCTCCATTGAAGCACTGATTTTTCTTCAGGAAGATATGGAGGTGTTCAGAGGCAACAGGTAGGCTGGTTTTGAAGTTTTTTGGAATATGTATTGAACATTAAATCAGCCCATCATTTTGTAGCATATCATCTATCCCTTCTAATTGTATGTTATTGGTTTCTCAGGAGTTAGACATTGGACTTGGGAGGCATGAGTTGCTGCTGGAATGCCATTTGGACAACCTTAAAGTGAACTTAATAGGTTAGGGCTTTCTGGCAGAGACTTGAGATGGCGGTGGCCCAGGTTCTGTCATTTTGTATTGGGGTCATGCATGCGAAAAGCCTGATGAGCTTGGCAGTCTGAAAAGGGTAGCTTTTCAAGCATTTTGGTTTTGGTGTATTTAGTGCGGACTCTATATCTTTACATATTGCATGGGTCTGTTTTCTACATGTAAAAAAATGGGATTGTGGTATAATCTTTGGTTGTACTAACCTTTTGTTGCATTGCGTGTTCCTGAATTTTATGACAAACACCTTCCATTGGTTTGCACTGAAATTTGAAATTTTCGTTTTTAAAAATGTCTGTATAAAGTCACAAGCAGTAGAAACTAGAAAGCAATTGAATCTGTGCCATTATGACTTGTATGGAAGGCAAAGGCATGATGAGGGCCGTCGGAGCTGTTCAAGTCAAGACAGGCACTCTGAATTTAGTTGTAGTAAAAAAATGAGGGGTGTACTCGCTCCCAACTAAGGACAATGTTATTAAACATGAAATTCTACCATCATGTGTTCCCATCCAAAACTCGTTGGATAACTTATTTGAACCTAACCAACCAAGTTTCCAAGCCAAAAACCGCAAAAGTATTTTCTAACCCAAAATTCTACAAGAAATTAGGAAGTTATTAGTATAATTAATGACTAATTACAGCCAAATTATTGATATTATTCGACCTTTTATTTTTCAAAAAAAAAAAAACACTGGCTGCCCCAAGGCCTTAGCGGATAGTCGAACGTGGCAAAATAAATTGTTGTGATGGTCATTGGTTTAACAGCCACAGCCACACAGGCCAGACATAATAAAATAATAAAAAAGCCGCTTTGGCGAATCGTGAATTGGTGATTGTGTGAGCCACACGTCCTTTTGCTGTTGGTTTTCAGTAATCTTGCGTTTCTCCGTCGGGTTTCCAAGTTTCAGGGCTGAGCTCAACATCGAGGAAACCTCACGACACAACATCCATCCAGTAATTTCTCCACCTACTCTCGTTTCTTTTCATTTCCTCTTAGGTTACAATTAAAATGTTAGGGTTTCTCGATTCTTCTCCTTAATATTGCTATTGCCATTATGAATAAATAAATTGCGAATGCTTCTTATTGTTTCCATCTGAATTACTAATATTGTTTTGTGTTGGAATCTGCTTTCAATTGCTTTTGGTTGAACCATTCAGTTGCAATTATTGTACTAGTATATGTATACTCGCTGTTCTTTCAGCTAGACATATAAACTATAGATAGAACGTCATATGAAAAAGGATTTCATGCTTTTGTGTTCCAATACCCTTAATTAGGAGCTGCTTCTAGCCTTATGCTTTCTTCAATTAGTTAAAATTTCCTGTTTATCAAATTTCATTCTTCAAAACAATGCAATCTATATTCTGGGCTTCGCAAGGAACCTTCAACATCCTTTTATTTTGCATTTGGCTTTTTTTTTTTTTGTAATCTCAAAATTGGAGGTGGGTGCCTTCCCTCCCCTCATGTCAATTCAACCATTGGTTTCTCAAGTGTAGAGGCTTTCTTTGCAGGTAACTTGTTTTGGTTACTGGAGACAATGGACTTCGGGTTCAAGGGAATCAATGAGGACACATCTGCGTGCTCATTTAATGAGACAGACATTCAGAAATGTCCATTTCTTAAGAACATTAACAAACCCACCGACTTTTCATTCCCTTCAATGAGTTTTCCCATGCCTGTAAGTTCTTCTAGTCCTTTTTGTATCCTCCTTTTGGAGGATTCATGCATTGGTGTCTGTGTGTATATATATTATATGCATGCAAACATATATAAATTCTGAACTGTTAAATAGCCCTTGCCCTTGAGTTGATTTCTTCAATATCTTTCTGCATGTACAGGGAACTAGAGGTCCTTTATTTGAAGATGGTCCAAACTTTGATATGGCATTTAAGCTTTTTCATGGGAAGGATGGCATTGTACCTCTCTCAGGGAGGTCTGATGTTCCCTGTGACAGAGACAAACAGGAGCCTACCATCCAATTTAACCCATTAGCAGGAAAAGCTGCAACAATTAGCCTTTCAGCTTTTAGCTCAGGAGGGCCCTTCAGCTTTGGTCCCTTCTCAGATAAAAGGAAGAACCAGAAAAAGAAATCCGACTCATCTAACAAACAAGAACCCTCTTCTCAGGTAATCACACATACTTAGACCAATGCAATGTTTTAATTTAGAAGAATGATTTACACAATTTGAGGAATATAAAAATGAAGAGATGAGTGTAAGTATCATCACCGCAGCGCTGCATTGGCAAATAAGAATTGAACCCACCTAAATATAACATGATGTGAGGTCTCAACATCAACTTTGGAGCAAACTGTCTTTATGAGCCCATAAAAGATTTATACTTGTTATATTTCGGTATACGTTTTTAGGCTGGTCTTCATTAGTTCTGAAATACATTGATGCCTTCTAGAGAAATGAATCAATAATCTAAAAATCAATGGATCTTTTGTACAAGCTTAGCAGTATGAATTATGATTTTCCATGTAACCATTAGATGATGTATTTGATACCTGATAATCACTGCAAGCTACACTGATTCTGAGATGTATTATGATCCTTCAGAAAGGAAATTCATCAAATCATGATGCAATGGGAAACGAGTGGTTACAAAATGGGAATTGCCCAATTGCAAAATCTTACAGAGCAGTGAGTCGTGTCCTACCACTTGTGGCGACACCTTTTCATCTCTCACCTGCAATGAAGTTTAGATGCCCCCCTGCTGTAGTTGCTGCAAGGGCTGCCCTAGCACGCACTGCCCTTGTTAAAAACTTACGCCCTCAGCCACTGCCTGCAAAGATGTTTGTTATTGCTCTCTTGGGCATGGCAGCTAACGTGCCTTTGGGTGCTTGGAAGGAGCACACTGAAAAATTTTCTTTATCATGGTTTGTAGCTGTGCATGCAGCTGTGCCCTTCATAGCCATGCTTCGGAAGTCCGTCATAATGCCTAAAACAGCTATGGCCTTGACAATTGGAGCTTCTATCCTGGGGCAGGTTATTGGTTCAAGAGCTGAAAGGCAGCGGCTGAAAGCAGTGGCTGAAAGGGAGAAGGTGGCAGCTGAAACAGCCATTGCTGCTGTTGTGGCTGGGTATAATGATCTAAGTCAGGTCGATCCTTCCGGTGCAAGCCACTGTGGTAGAGAAGGAGCTATCTGGGGACCCATTCCAGTGAAGGTGAGTCGACCATCCTCTTCATCAGACAGTGTGTGCTATTGACAAATAAAAGAAAACGGCTACTTTAAGTACTATATAGTAGAAATGGCCTGAGCAAAGTTTCATTTTTATAGAATTTGGGAATGCTTAAGGTCATGTAGTAAAGTAATATGGCAGTTCCTAAGGTAAAGTAAACAGTTATTGCTAGAGACAGTTGTGTAAAATATGAATAGTACTTTCCTGTTTCTACTGTAAAAAGAAGACTACTTTTGATTTGAAGTGCATATAATATAAATATTATTGTGTTCCGGAGTCATTGATTGATGAATTCGGTGTGTTTGAACTTTGAACCTTGGGCTTGTAAGTTGTCTTTTAAGCACATGGAGAGCAAGTCCGGGTTGAAAAGTTATCCGGGAATATTTATATGCATGTATGGTTGAGAATACAGATATAATATTAAAGGATAGTAGTAGTAGTAATTATCTCCGGGAATTGGGGAGAACATGCGTTGTGGGAAATAGCAAGTTGAGCTAGATTTTTTCTTCTCAAATAATTCAGAAGTAGGAACCGACGGTACCGGAGAGGGACATTCACTTAAAAACAATTGAATGCTTTTTCCTTGTAAGAATTTGCTTCCACTACTCAAACATAATGGTTTTTTACTCGTTAAAAACACTTTACTACGCTAGCTAGAGTTTAATGTATAGGGTTAATATTCATAATATTCACTTCTAACATTTATACTTTTTTTTTCATTTTGATACTTAAATTTAACAATTAAGTCCATTTTTGTCCTTAAATTTAGATCCCATCAAGAATTGATGATGTGGCAGACTTTTATATGTCATTATAGGGGCATAGCTGGGGCTGGCAGGGGCCTTGGCCCTCTTAAAATGATTTTTTTCATTTAGGTCCCTTTCAGATTTATAAAAGATTTAAATTAGTAAAAGTAAAATTGCATTTTGGCCCCCTTAAAAATTATAAAATTTTGATTTAATCCTTTAAAAATTATAAAGATATAGATATTAAAATGGTGAAATCACATTTTTACTATTGTAAAAATATACAATGTAACTTTGGCCCCTTAAAGAAAATGTACGGCTTCACCCGTGTCATTATTGAAAAATTAATTATCTACAATTATCAATTTTATGGACTAAAATGAAATTAATTATCAAGTTTATAGACTAAAACTTATACTAATCCGTATGTGTGTTTTTGTAAACATATGAATGGGTTATGACCATGGACATGGGATAAAAATGTCGTGATGAAAGGAATACAAGCAAAACGGGAGTAAAAAGTGAAGTAAAAGAGTTTGACCCTAATTAAGATGTGGAGCACGACTTGGTGAAGTATGCTATACTTTATTGAGGCACGTTGTTGCACAATAATTAGCCATTTGAATCCTAATTAAGGATCTCAATGTAAGAAAAAATTTGGGTCTAAAAATAATATATTCTATTCCTATCCTATCCTTCAAAGGGCAAGGACAAGTACAACGTACAAAAAAAGTGGTGGAAGACATGCATCCAATTCCAATCCAAGGTTAACATTAGCTGATGGATTTTGTTGTGATATATAAATATGGGCATTGAAATTAAGAAAGGCTGGGAATTGCCAAAGCCCAAAGGCAAAGGGAAAAGGAAAGCAGATGATGAGATGGGCAATTATTGAGGCAGGCAAGGCTGAGGATGGCACATGGTGATAACATGCCATGTGGTGCATTTCCCTTTCCATGTCATATGCTTAAATTAATTTAATATATGTAGCGACGGCAAATTACGTGATAGTTGGCAGGCTTCAGGCATGTATATTTATTTTCTTTTCTTTAATTTTTAGTTTAAAATGGTAGGAAACGTGTTCATCTCATGACTCCGTGACAGCCACACCGTCATTTCGGGGCCACTTATTGCCTAATTCCATGTGAAATCATTCATTAACTGCTCCTCTATCCTCTCTCCCTCTTATTCCCATTTTCATGTAATGTCTCGTCCCTAATGTTTTACCATATTTAATTATTATTTGTTAAAATTAATTAATTTGATAAAAAAATAAACTTAGATAATTGTACTATACTAGTAAAACACCTTTTGAAGTTAAAAAGAAAAAAGAAACAGAGATAGTCATCTAATTAGCTGCAACCTTTTCCCTTCTATATGTGTAGGAATTAGATGTTAAAAGTAAATAAAAGAAAAAAAAAGTAGAAATGAAGAGGTGACCAGATCTCTCAAAATCTCACCTTTTCCTTTCTTCCACTGAATGATGGGTGAATGGACTTAATGAGCATGTTTAATTAATCTACCAAATGCCATTCAGTTTCAGTCCTACAGATTGCGACCCTTTTAAGCACAATTATTGACTTTAGTGGGTGAAAATCCAACATACTAATTAGTAGTTGGAGAATGGACATAGAATAATAAAAAAGTCAAAACTACTAATCAGGGTTGAAATTTTCCTTTATTTTGGATCATTTTTACTTTTATTAATTCAAAATTACAAGTCTGAGTAGGTAGGCTAATAGTCGTAATAAAGGATATCTGACCCTCTTTTGCTTTTACATATGCAGGCTAATTCTTTACCAAGTCTCCAAGCAATAATATATCTAGGCTCTGGTGGAGACGTTTCAATGTTATTAATTAATATTTTGATTCGATTATCAAACTCTCTATCATTGTCTCTCGTGTTAAACTGACCAAAATTAATTAAACATTTTCGTAAATTTTAAACAATAATAATTTAAAATTATTTAATACAAACAAAGGAAGTTTCCTTGAATTTTTTCTTTTAAGCTTTAATTTGTGGCTTAACATGCTAATCAGACATTTTAAACAAAAGCTTGAACTTGGTGGTACACATTATATTTTTTTCACATTTTCCTGGGAAACCATTGTCTGGAAGAATTAAAAATTAAATTTGGACCACCGACTACCACAACCCCTACCTGAAAAATCAGCTCAAACTTCAAACATTATAAATTCTCCCAACTGGGCAAAATAGACCATCAGCTTTAAACTATGTAGCCTGTAGTATCATGCGAAGTAATTTTCTTTAATTCTTTTGGACTTTAACTTTCCTTTAACAGTGCTTTTTTAATGATAAAATGTGAGAATATTATTAAAAAAAATATTAAGATAAAATTAATCTGGTTCTATATCGGTTTAAGGTTCCTCTGTCTTACTACTTGATTTATTTTATATTATTTCAATGGATTCTTCTCAAGTGTTATATGTAAAAATTATTCAAAAGTAAGTTTTATATATACATGATTTTATATGTGCATCATTATATTTACAATATAAATGCAAGACAAATTTAGAACAATTTTGCTTTCAATTAACATTACAAATAACTTTTTTTTAAATATCCAGTAAAACATATTACTAATAATAATATTTATTATAAAAATTAAGCAAATATACCTTTTCTTTTTAAAAAATAAAAAAATATATATCATGATGTGCGTATCCAGGGAGTAGTCACTTCAAAGTCAAAGTGAATTCTCCTTAGATACGTTTATTCAATTCTAATTCGAACCTAAGGATAGTGCTGAAGGTTTAAAATTTATTGGACTAAAAATTTTGATAAATTAATTTCAAAATGCTTTTCTACTTCTTTCCTAGAATGTCCAATATTTGTTTTACATCTTCTCTGCGAAAGTGTTCAGATTCCATAAAGTCTTCTCGATTGTTATTCAAAAGGTCTAATAATGTATGTATATTGGACTTTTTCGAGACAAATCTAGATCTTGAGAGGCAATTCTGAGTGGTCAATAAAAATATATTTCAATGCTATTTCTTTTTTTTTCTATACATAAATATTATATTTTATTTAATAAAGATAAATTCGTAAATTATCATTATATTTAATGAACTAAATACGATAATATAACTTTTTTTTTTGAGATTATAATTAATAGCTTTTAATTATATTAAACATTATAAAATAGTATTCCATGTATATGTACATGTATGTGATCCATTTGCTACTTGTAACCTTGGTGTTGTCGATATAAACTGAAATGTTATTTAGCGAGTTCCTTCCTGTGTTCTTCAAATAAATATTCCTCCTCCTTAAACCTGTGGGCAGACAGAGGGCTTAATTTGTCGGCCTGCCATAATATCCTGATTAATTAATAGAATATATATTTTTAAAGAAATAGGAATTTCTAATTCCTTAATATGTTGTCTATTTTCGAGATTATACAAATTTTAAACTTGTTAGACTAAATCCAATCAACATTCAAACTATCGGTTCATTTTCAGAAAGGGCCCACTAAAAAAATCTTTTTTTTTTATATTACTGTATTAAAAATATTTTATTTAAATTATCTAATTTCAGTAATACAAAATTAAAACTTATCTCTATTTCGAGTAATTGTGATTATAAAAAATATTTTATTAAAATTAATAAAACAAACAACTTGTTCCGAAAAAGGAAAAAGGAAAAGAAAACCAAAGCAAAACGCGTTTGTGAGAACAATAAAATAAGAAAAGCAAAAAAAAAAACAAAAGTTTAAATAAAGTCAATAATAAACCAATGTCGGTGATTTGAAAGCTTCTCTCTTTAGTTTTCTTTATTTATTTTGGTTAAATTTCATAAAAAGGTCTTTATATATGCATTTTTGGGTGAATTTAGTCCTTCTACCATAATTTAATCTTAAAATATAAAAATATTTTTTAAAATATATAATGAATATAGAAATGCTTATACTAATGTGATTTAATCTTAAAATATAAAAATAAAATACTAATTTAAATAATAATATTAATAATTTTATAGCTCATTTATTTTATATATTTGTTAAATTAATTTATTTCAATGTTAAAATTATTAATATTTAATATTTTTATAATATTATATCTTTTTAACTCCACAAGCAATGTTAAAAAAGTTGTTACGTGTCTCTTGTTTTTAAATATATTTTTTCAACATTATATTACACTTGTCACCCTTTAGAGTCTAAAAACTCTATTCTAACAAACATTATTCCTTATATTTTTATCTTTGCTCTACTTTTAAATAATGAAGCTAAATTAAGTAAGCATGATAAAAAGGAAATCTACGTGATCTTTGATTACCTTGATTATCTTTTGTTCAATGTTTCTATGTAATCTTTGATTACCTTGATTTTATTTTGTCAAATCTTTTTTATTTTAATACGGAAATCTTTGTTTATGGTAACTTATAAGATTTTTTGTTTAATGAAACCTATTAACTACAGGTTGTCATCAAGTAAGAATGGTCAATTTCAAGAGCTCGTAACCGTCGTTATTATATATTTTTTTACAAAAATAATATAAAACACTCAATTTTGTAAATAAAAAAAAGTCAAGAATATATATATATAGTTTTTATGCCCTTTGTTTTAAAAAGTTTTAATAATAAAATAAACCTAAACATATTAGTAGAAAAAGAAGCAATAGAAATTAGTGGAGACGAGGGGGATTAGACAGCCAGGTAGAAAGAAAGGGCCAAGGACCTCTTTCACCTTATTTAAAAGCCTGAGCTTGTTCTGCGTTTGTTTGTGTTTACTTGTATGTTTTCGCAGCTCATTTATCTCTTTTCTTATCCTCCCATTCGTTTTAATACAAACCCCTGTACCGTAATTATACACACACCTCCCCTCTTTTTTCTTCTTCCTTTTTGTAACTCAGACAGTCACAGGCACCGTGTAATTGTAGAGAAGTGAGGCAAGGTACACTCAATTTCCAAATACAATCCTTCTTTTCTTTTTCTTGTTTTTCTTTACTGTATAACTCTGGCATTGCCTCAACAGATCTGACCTCTTTTTTTTTTTTCTTTCTTCCTCTCTCTCTATCAATTTCCTATTCTCAGTTAATCACTTGGGAAAGACTTGGTTTCTCCTTATATACATCAAACTGTGGTTCTTCTCCCTTCTAAATTACTAGTCCAACGAAATCTTTCCTTTGTTTTTTTTTTATTCTTTTCCAGTTTTCTTGGTGTTTCTAAATTTTGAATAAAGAAAAAGTTCCATACTTTGCTTCCAAGTTAGTGCATAAACGGCATATTGGCATTTGGTACTGTGTGCTTTTTGCATTTTTGTTCATTGGTTAATTGTTGATGATAAATAAACAACAAAAACAAAAAGATCCGGTTGGCCTTCACTGACCTCGATTTAACCTTTTCTTCCATGTCAAGGAAATGACTATAAAGCATGTCTGGGTTCCCTTTTTTCCTTTACATGCTGTGGGTAGCAAGCCAAATCTGTAGTTTCTCTGTTACCTTTTTGACTCAGTGGGGGAGAGAGTGTGTGTATCAAATATAGAATGAATGGGGACCGTGGTTATGATGCTAAGTTGGGTCCCTATATCATGTGAAAGATATAAAGGCAAAGTAACCATGCAGATATGTCGGTAGTAGTTGGCATTAGATCTCTCGAGTTTTACAGCTTTAAAGGTCTTGTCTTTAGGCTCCGGATTGCTAGCAAGATCTACATTAAATTTGATTCCTGGTGTGGTGGTGCGTGCGTGGTTTTCCTTTCCCTTTCCGTCCTCTTCCGGGTTGATGGATGCTTTCTGTATCCATCACTCAGATCTCTCCTAGAAAGCTAACATCTCATTTTAAAATTAAACCATCAGTACGTGCACCTCATGTTATACATTGATGGGCTTTCTTTTTTAGTTTTTTGCACACCAATTTTGTTCAACAACAGCCATTCACTTGCTCCCATCTACCCGAGGGAAAAAAATTCAGAAACTGTGTTTCTCAGTTGAGTTCTTCTTTTCTGTTTTGACTGATTGTTGCTTTTGTATTGCAGTAACTAAATAGTTCTGAAATCATGAAGCATAAAGATGGAAAATATAATTCACAACCTGAAAAACCTTTCAAGATTGTCCCTGCAACATTGCTTGTTATCGTTCTATGTGGGTTTTCTTTCTATCTTGGAGGAATCTTCTGTTCTGAGAAAAGTCGACTAGAGGGAAAGAGTGTGCAGTATGTTTCCAAGACTGCTTCTTCCCCTAAGGAACCTGCAGTGGACCCCCTTCAAATCAAATCCATGGCTTTCCAGGAATGCAGCGCTGATTTCCAGGATTACACTCCATGCACTGATCCCCGGGTAATAATACATGACTGTTCATTTAATGAAGTTAAGGCTGCTTGACCTTAAATTGTTGTGCTGATGAGTTGTGTTTATTGCTGCAGAGGTGGAGGAAGTATGGTTCGCATCGGCTTACTTTCTTGGAACGCCACTGTCCACCGATGTTGGAGAGGAAGCAATGCTTGGTTCCACCTCCTGATGGGTATAAGCCACCTATTAGATGGCCAAAGAGCCGTGATGAATGTTGGTACAGGTACACTATAGCTGGTTGATGACTGAGAGGATCAAATTGCTTTGTTAAATTATTTATCTATCTATTTGTCTTTAGTTCGCATGGTATAATAACATGTTGATGTACTTCCAGGAATGTGCCATATAATTGGATCAATAAGCAGAAATCTAATCAGAACTGGCTGAGGAAACAAGGAGAGAAATTCCTGTTTCCTGGTGGTGGTACTATGTTCCCTAGAGGTGTTGGTGCATATGTTGATTTGATGCAAGATTTGATCCCTGAAATGAGAGATGGCACGGTTCGAACTGCTATTGATACCGGTTGTGGGGTGAGTTGCAGTTGTTGTTTCCGATGTTTAAATTGACTTATGGAAGCAACTGATTGTCTGTCTCTTTGCTTCCCACTTCCTATTTCTCTCCAAAATTTTAACCTTCTCTTTTTCTAATTTATTTGCAGGTTGCAAGTTGGGGAGGTGATCTATTAGATCGTGGGATTTTGACAGTTTCTCTTGCGCCGAGAGATAATCATGAAGCTCAGGTGCAGTTTGCATTGGAACGAGGAATACCTGCAATTCTTGGTGTCATTTCTACCCAGCGCCTTCCTTTCCCTTCAAATTCGTTTGATATGGCTCATTGCTCAAGATGCCTTATCCCATGGACTGAATTCGGTAAATAGCTTGCATCCTCAGCTGTGCTTTAACTGTTGTTTATGAAATAACATAATCTTCTCGTTATCTATGAACTTGTGCCAAACTAGTACGAGATTCCATTATAATTTGTTACTTATCATTGTTGACACTGCATGCTTTTACTTTGCTTATATTGTATCAAATAAGTGCCCCTTTTGTTCACTCTTGTAGTTTTTAAAACATAGATGCTCTTGCCTTCAGGTGGAATATATCTCCTTGAAGTTCATCGCATACTCCGTCCTGGTGGTTTTTGGGTCTTGTCCGGACCTCCTGTAAACTACGAAAACCGCTGGCGAGGATGGAATACAACTGTGGAAGAGCAGAAATCAGATTATGAGAAGTTGGAGGGCTTGTTGACTTCAATGTGCTTTAAAATGTATGCCAAGAAGGACGATATTGCTGTGTGGCAGAAATCTTCAGATAGTAGTTGCTACAATAAGCTTGCTGAGCCAGATGTCTTACCTGCCAAGTGTGATGATAGTCTTGAACCAGATTCAGCATGGTACACTCCACTCCGCCCGTGTGTTGTAGTCCCAAAGCCAGAACTTAAGAAGTCAGCCTTAGAGTCCCTGCCAAAGTGGCCAGAGAGGTTGCAAGTCGCACCTGAACGCATCTCAAATGTTCCCGGTGGGAGTAGCAGTGCTTTAAAGCATGATGACAGCAAGTGGAAGGTCCGAGCCAAGCACTACAAAAAGTTACTCCCTGCACTTGGGACCAATGAGATAAGGAATGTTATGGACATGAATACAGTTTATGGAGGTTTTGCTGCAGCTGTTATTGATGATCCCCTGTGGACCATGAATGTGGTGTCTTCCTACGCTGCCAACACACTGCCTCTGGTCTACGATCGGGGCCTTATTGGAACTTATCATGATTGGTAATTTCAAATGCATTTACATGGCATCTGAATCCTAGTCATGTTGTTCTTTTGATGTTTCTCATGGGTGTCTAATCTGTTGCATCTTTTCCAGGTGTGAAGCATTTTCAACATATCCTCGAACATATGATCTCCTTCACCTTGACGGCCTCTTCACAGCTGAGAGCCACAGGTAGATATTGGGTGCATTTCCCATTTGATGTTCTTTGTTTGTTCTGGGTTGTGAACATAATTGCATGTTTGGTTTTGGCAGGTGTGACATGAAGTATGTGCTGTTGGAGATGGACCGAATCCTGCGACCCAAGGGGTACGCATTAATACGGGAATCAAGCTATTTTATTGATGCAATAGCCAGCATTGCCAAGGGATTGAGGTGGAGCTGCCATAGAGAAGACACCGAATATGGTGTAGCGAAGGAGAAGTTATTAGTTTGCCAGAAAAAGCTCTGGTATTCCGCTAGCAGCAGTTCAAGATGACAATATATGTCTTGCCTGGTTAAGTTAAAAAGTACTATATAATATAATATTATTGTTCTTCCAAGCGTAACGTTGGAGCTGAAAAGATGGAAGTTGCATACGGATACAAGCATATCCATAGAAATCAAAGAGCCTCTAAATTCATATTCGTCCATTGAAGGGTTAGCCTCCCCCCAATAATAGTTGATTTTATAGATATATATTCTTTGTAAGGCATCTATCTATTCTATACACAGATTTTTAATTTTTTTTTCTATATATATTTTGTGGGCCTTATTTTCTTTCTATATGTTGTCAGTTTGGGATGGCTGTGGAAATATTATTATTTTGTCACTTCCTTCCCAGTTGTGATTTTTCAAGTGTAATGAAAACTCTTTCTGCTTTCTAAATCATTTTTTGTTAGACAAAACCCTAAATCCAAAGGCATTCTTTAAAAATGGGCCCAGCCCATTAAGATTATGGACTAAGTGAAGGCCCAACAAAGTAGGGACGGAGGGCACTGTCTGTTTGCCGAACTCAAATTTAAGCATAAATGGCAATTACAATGGCCGCCTAGTTTCCGGGTGCTTTGACTGCTCAGTTGTATTCTGCAATTAAAAAAAGGGGGCAGTCAGTTTGTAAATGACGTGTAACGTCTACAGCTACACCTAGAATTCTTAGTCGGACAGGTGGCGCCAATTCATTTAACAGCAACCCAAGGCGAGGTTGAATATGTTGCCACGCACCCCCCAAGCTTAAACTACATTTCCCTTTTCCTCTTCTTTTAAGTGGTCCATTGATTTTCCATCATTGTTTTCATTTTTCTAATGATTAAAAAAAGGGTATTCTAGAAGAATATTTGTATTCGGGATTGATTTTTTTTAAAAAAAGAAAGAATGTTTTCAAAATTTATAAAGAATTTTAAAAGTATTTTTATTCAAATTTCATTTAAAAATAATTATTTTTTAAATATTATAATCTTATTTTATTTGTTTTTTACCTGTCGAACCCAAAATTTAAACTTGATTCAAATGCTTAAATAAGAAGTCTACTCTCACTACTTTCAAAACTTATTTAATTACACTATATACTTATAAATTTAATGATATTCATACTACATTTTTTATATTATTTTTTTACAACTATTTTAACTCATAAAATTCAAATTGTTAAATTTACCTAAAGCTTATTTATTTAAACAAAATAGTGGCAAAGATTTGCATTTTAAAAAATTCTCGTTTAAAATAAGATAGAAAATATTCATATTGATGAGATTAAAATTTCAAAAAATTTTAAACACGAAATTTACTTTTTTTAGATTTATTTTAATATACAAGATATTTTCTTTAGAAAAAGAAATATACAATGTATTTTGATCACCAATAGGAGTTGGATTTGGGCCCATCAATATGATCAGAATGACGGGAGGAAATCTAGAAGAAACGGAGAGAGCGAAGGAACGGGCCAACAATAAGTAGAGGAATATTGACTACCGTACCCATTTCCAAACAATAAAAATAAAAATTACCCACGTAATTAAGCTTTTTCTTGGTACACGCACAAGATGAGCCAATAACAATATTAAAGGCCATTCCGTATTTCGCTCCATAATAATTCCAAACAAACAAAAAAGACACCCAAAAATTCTACTTTTGCGAGAGAGAAATAGCGAAGCTCTGGATTCCACCTCCTCCCGTCCTTGGCGACGGTGTTTTTGCCGCTTCTTTTTCAGGTTTAGATCTGACACCTTCTCTTCTTTTTCCTTCTTTTCTTTTTCTCTCTTTTTTCTTTTTCATGTTTAGGGTTTATTAGGATTCTTTTTATCCAATCTATTTTCCAATTTATGGATATAGATACGTTGTTTTCTCCGCCTGTTTCATAATGAGGGATTCGTATTGAATTAAGTGATTTCATCGATAAGGGTTTCCGTGTTTGATTTATCAGATAACATCTTGGGGTTTGTTCATCTTTTCCTAAATTAATTAGTTGCTATTGATGTTTTATGATGCTTGTCTCACGGGGATTCTTGCTTGCTTGCTTGCTTGGTTTACTATAATCAGAGAATATGAATTGTTCTTAACTCGAATTGGGCATTGACTTATCCTGATCTGCCGAGTCGACGCTAGTTGGATTTTGTTGATTGAATATTCCAGTTTTTGTAGATATATCGCTTAGACTGAAAGTTATTTCAGTTTTTGTTCGTTGTTGCATATTGTATTCTTGAATTAGTGTTTACTCTTTTCTGAGTAATACTGTACTTCTATCCTCTCTTTTTTTTGGCGAGAAACAGTAAGCTTTGTATAAGTATTGTTCATGAGTTATGTTACTATTTTCTTATTTTCTTGTAGAAATTCAATGTGCCCATGTTAGATCTATCTTAACTCAAAGTTTCGATTGATGTTTTTCTTCATATCAGCTTGTACCTGACTTGGATTTAGAGGGATTTAGTTTCCTTTTCAAGACATGGAACAAGTGTGCTTCTGGTCAAATTGCTACCTTTTCCGAGTGTTTTTCTTCCAAGAAGTACTCGATTGGCGGTTCCTTGCCCGTGGAGATTTTCTTTTGGTTTCCTTTGTCAATTGCACTTAGTTCTCAGTTTCCTTTTAACACACAACACAGGAGCTGGAATGCTAGTTTTTTCTGAGATAGGTGTTGGATTTTTAGCACATTTCCGCAAGTAAGCAATTCTGTTTTCTCTGTTCGATTAAAAATAAGATAGTAGGATCTAAATATTTTATTTGCAGTGAATTGATGATACAACATCCAGATGAGGATTTTGGGAAATTGCTTTTCAGGTGCTCCATGTATCTGCATAATCATGTTCGCCGATATCTGTTAAACTGGTTGAACTTTTTCTGATCTCTATCATATTTTTCTTGTTCTTCTGTTATCACAGGTCTGACTCTATCGATAGACAGTTTAAAGTTGCATGCTAAGCTGTAGCAGTTGTAGTTCTAAGTTAGTTTTCTGTTATTGCCCCTGATGGGCACTGATCAGTGATGAGATGTTGGTGTTTTGAGCTTTCTGCAACAGTTTCTATTTATCCTAGATGAGTTGACTACAATGAAGCTTTTGAACCAAGTAAAGTGTATCTTGAGCTTTGGATCATTCCTGTTTGATAGAGCACATCATTCTGGTTGTGTCCTATCAGTATGTTTTGTGGAGTTCATCTGTTCCTTCCATTGATACCTGTTCTCTGCTCGAAGCTGTGGGTTTAGTAACAAATAAAGCTCTGAAGCCCATCGACAATAAAATTTCTGGTTTTATGCTTTTGCATCTTGCCAGAGGAAATTAATGGTGGATTTAGCTGACCAGCAGCACAATTTATGTTTTTATAGTTTCTAATACAAGCAATCTTCTTCTGAAGATATATCTCATATGACTACCGTTGTTTCTTATACATCTCTTGAATAAAGAAAGGGCTACTTTTTGTTCTGCAAGAATGGAGAGGTATGTTGTTTTATCTGTGATGTGCTAGACAGTTTAGTTATTTTCTACAAGTTAAGATTTGCTTATCAATTTTTGGATGGTATTAGGTACAAGTTACTCAGGGAAGTTGGTGACGGGACATTTGGTTGTGTGTGGAGAGCTATTAATAAGCTGTCTGGTGAAGTTGTGAGTATGCCCACAATTTTCTTTATTTGAAATTGTAAAAACACGTTTCTTTTGATGTGTTGACTCTGATATATCCTTTTCAAATATGTATCATCTGTTTTGAAGGTTGCAATTAAGAAAATGAAGAAGAAATATTACTCGTGGGAAGAGTGTGTGAATCTGAGAGAAGTTAAGGTAATATGAGTCCCTTTGTTCTGGTTTTACTCCTTTTTTCTTTTCATATGCATTATAATCTATCTCTTTTGACAGTCTCTGAGGAGAATGAATCATCCCAATATTGTGAAGCTTAAGGAAGTCATCAGGGAAAATAACGTTCTGTACTTTGTGTTTGAATATATGGTAAGTGACTGCTTGTATTTGTGTTATAACTTGCTCTATGATCTTTGGAGCTTTAGCTATCTTTCTGAAAACATGCAATTATCCCAGGAATGCAATCTTTACCAGCTTATGAAAGACAGAGAAAAGCATTTTTCAGAAGTAGAAATCAGAAATTGGTGCTTCCAAGTCTTTCAAGGTCTTGCATACATGCACCAGTGTGGATATTTTCATCGTGACCTAAAGCCAGGTATTGTTTAATTTAATCTAATGTTTTTTTCTCTGTACATTTACTCAAAAGATATATTGTGCGACTAACTGCCCTTTTCTTTCTAGAGAATTTATTGGTTTCTAGAGACATAATCAAAATTGCTGATTTTGGTCTTGCACGTGAAATCAGTTCACATCCTCCATACACAGAATATGTCTCAACACGCTGGTAAGTTTGATACTTTTGATGGTTTATTTGGTTTTCCCTATTTTCTGTTTTTTTCTATTACTACTATCTAAACTTTGACTTGTTTAGGTATCGTGCGCCTGAAATACTTCTTCAATCATACCTGTATACTTCAAAAGTTGGCAAGTTCTCTGTGTAATCGGTTCTTATTCACTTAGTATGGAAATGCTAGCAGCCTTCTAATGCCTTTATCTCCTTGCTTACAGATATGTGGGCGATGGGTGCTATAATGGCCGAGTTGTTCACCTTACGTCCTCTTTTTCCTGGTGCCAGGTATGTTCTTTTAATTTATTATTTTTGCTGTGAACTTTCCCCCCGAGATTATGCCATCTTAGACATGGGTGATGTTTATTTTTCTTTACTAGTCTGTTCTACAACTAGGGGTAATTGGCCGGTTGTTCACAGGATTGATGCTAACCTTTCATTATGTGTGCAGTGAAGCAGATGAAATCTACAAAATCTGCAGTGTATTAGGTACTCCAACTAAGTATACGTGGTCTGACGGGCTTAACCTTGCAAGATCTATAAACTACCAATTCCAACAGGTCTTACTCCCTCTAAATTGTGATTACATGCTTCATAGCTTTAATTCGAAGTTATTTTACCAATGTAAAGTTAGTGTGGTCATATTACTAGAGAGTAGAATCTGATTTTTTTTCATCTGTGTTATTGAACATTTAAGTTCCCTGGTGTGCATCTGTCTTTGTTGGTACCATCAGCAAGTGATGACGCAATCAACCTTATTACAGTTAAGTGCAAGTCTGCTCTTTGTTGCTTTTTATTATCCTTGATGGGACTGTTCAAATTGACTTTTGCTTGGCTTTTGTTTTTAGTCTCTCTGTTCATGGGATCCTTGCAAAAGGCCATCGGCTGCCGACGCCCTTCGACATCCTTTCTTTCAGGTGGTGTGTCTTTTATAGTTATTTTGGTGTTCTTAATATTGTTCTGGGGTGTTCTTTTATGAGGTTAAAATGGCAATTATGTTGTTGCTAGTGCTCTTCTGACATAATTTCTCTTTGTTGTGCAGAGCTGTTATTATGTTCCGCCCTCTCTTCGTCCCAAAGCAGCTGTGTCTGGAACTCCTCCATCTGGTTTGTTCAAAGCTCTTACCAATTTTGCTCACTCTTTTTGAGGGAATTCGTTATCTGGTTTAGTTTGTTCCTAATATTTAATTTGCATGCATAGTTGGGGTGAAAGGAACATGGGAACAGCAATCACCTAGGAGATTCTCTGGGTTTCTACCTAATGCAAAGCTCACTGGCAATCATTCTACTCTGAAGGCAAATGCAGCTTTGGGCACAGGTAATGTATTTTAGTGTGTAATAATGCTCTGGGGTAGTTCAGTAATGACGTTGGATTTGGTCTTCTGATTAGTGATCGTATTAGCAACTAAATTGTCAGTATTGCATTTTTATGGAGCTGTATATGGTTATTCCTTTGTTTTGTTCGTCCAAATTGCAACTGCAAATGCTGTTTATTTCCTACAAGATCTTATATGATGGGATTCCCTACTTATGGTTGATACATGCAGGTGTGCAACGCAAGCTGGAGATGGTTAATCAGGTAATTGTAATCTAATGTGTATCAGTGGTTCTGCTTCTCTTGTAGTGATTTTTGTACAATGCTTCTAAATATGGTCTTTTTCTTTTTTTTTTTCCTGTTCCACCCTAAAGGATCTTAATAAGAATGATAAATCCTTGAAGAGCTTTGCCAAACAACCAAGGTATCAACCACCAGGAAGAAAGAATCCATGTAAGCATTTATATATCTATGTATGTATTGAGGTGTTGCTTTTTCATTGTATCTAGATATCTATCATATTATGACTACATGACTATTAGTATTTGAATATTAACAGCCCTTTTAAAAATAAGGAAAATGAACTCTATATATGGTTAAAGTCGACCATATAATAACTTTACGCATTTTGGTTGTTGAAGATGAATGTAATTGAGCTGGAAAGATGTTCTTGCGTTACTGTCTTGTTTGGTATTCTGGATGTTATTGACATGAAAATATAATGATTGGTCCAGTTGCCACATCCATCGACAAGGATAGGAATGCCATTGGAGCTTCAGATGTAGCGGAGAAGTTGGCAAATGTGACAATTGGAAATCGGCGGCTGAATGTTGGGCAAATAAGGCACTCTGCATATAAAGGCTGGGGTTCTGTGGACTGCGGATTCTAATGACATGTTTCTTTTGCCAACCCTACTGATACTTGATCACCGGAAAGAAGGTAGCGTGGAATGATGAGATGGTCTTTTTAATAATAATGCATTTCTTGGGGTATTATATATCGATGGAGTCCAAATATCGGAATGAGCAAGAGAGCTTTGGTTTTATCATTTATGTCTTCCGTTTGTGTGTTTTCTTAACAATAACCATAATATGATACATGTGTTGTGTTCTGTTACAAATAATTGAGAGAGTGGCTTTTGTTTCTATTGACCTTTGCTTTGATAATGAAGTGCCAGTTTGTCAATGAATTTGGTTTGCATGTTGAAATTTCTTCTCCGGTACAAAACCAGTTTATTTGGTTATTGGGGTGAAAGGTTTTCTTTTTTCTTTTTTTTTTTAAGTATTTTATTGTAAAGAAAATAAACTTGGTCTTTCAGAAAACAAAAGTTCCGGAATCTCACTGCAGGTATAATTCGCTTTTCTTAGTCAAGGACGTATTTCCGAGGGTGTGAATGTTGAAACCAATTAATATATGAGAAACTAGAGATAATATCGTTATTGAATTCCAACGTTGAGAGAATGGTTGCCTAACTGCTACGCCTTCAACAGTTTTATTACCTTCGAAGTGTCGTGTAATTTCTCTAATTCGTAAGAAAAAGAAAACAAAGATAGCAATGTGCATGGGGTCCAAACATAACAATAATTTGAATTTCATTTCTTCAACTATCAAGTTCTGTATTACAAAATAACAAACAAAACAACCGCGGAGAAGGTAATTCCTGACCCAAAAGGTCTTCTAAGGTGGTAGTATAAAAGCCCCCTAAAAATTGGCAGCCCAACAAAAAAATAAATATAGAAAAAGGGGTGGCCAGCAGCAGCTGGGAAACAAAACCCAATTGGGTTGTCACCATGAATGAAAAATTGACTGAGATTAGTTTTCGAGTGAAAGGACATATTATTATTAGATCAGTTACAAAGTAAAGGTGACAACCCCCAATTGCCCTGTAAAATCTGTCTTACTCTTATCCGCTATCATAACCAAAATTGAGAGGGAACATCCAACTGCAAACACACATTTGGATCCACCGCTGCTCTTCCTTTTTGTAATTTTAAATTTCTTTTTTTTTTTGGTGCAATACTATCATAAATTTAAAGGTATTGTGCTTGTATCCTTTCTCTGTTCTCCTCCCACCACTGCTTTGCATTTACTTCTCCAAATCTTTCGCGGCTGCCCAATTTCATAACCCAAATACATCAAATTTTGACATTCTTGGTATACGTGTCTAAATCATAATCTCAAGTTATGCCTAAATGTAAATAGATTACCTGAATCTGACACGCCGGAGTTCCCTGGTGCCATCAGCCAACTGTCTGATGGTAATGTAAACCCCTGGTTCATCCTGTTCAACCCATTCTGCCTCCATCTCACTCGCATTGCTCACCGAAACAGAAGGCTCATCTCTAGAGGAGGTGGTCGTCCGTGAAGCATCAAATGATGCATCCCCTCTTGTGCCACCCGGACAAAACCCACTAGGCCCTGCACTGTAAGGCTTATAGTTGTTTCTTGGCGTCCAATGAGCCATAGGGCTTTCCATTGCCGATCCCACCCTTGAGTATGTCGAATCCCTCTGCGTCTGAAGTGTATAATTTTTCTGTTACTGATTTCATCTTGGAATAACAGGGAATGTTTTACATGATAATTCTCACCAGATTTATATGTAAGCAACAGAATGTGTTTTACCTCATCCTCAGACCTTGGGGGAGTATGTAATGCTTGACGATTAAATCTCTGTACATTGTAGAGCTCCATGATTCTATCATAATTCTCACCCCACCACCGCTGCGCTTGCCACTTGTTAAACATCTCCCGGCTTCAATATTCAAAGCCTAAGCAACGTCAGTTTCCGTATATATACACGCCTCATTAAATTTCACTAACAAAAGCTCAAAAAGTACATTCCCATTTCTGGTATGGATAAGTTGACGGCATGTATACCTGAATCGAATCCGTTTTAGATCATTTCCTCCATTAGGGAGAGAGACAAAAGTTATATGAACCCCAGGCTCCACTTGTGCCATCCATTCCTTGGGCTCATCCTCATCTTCTAACACCAGGTCCTGGACCGAGAAAGACTCCCTATAGCCAGGAGTTTTGTCACCACTGAATGCCCCTGTAAATCTGGAATCTGACCTCCCTGGATGATGACTGGCATTGGTGAAGTCCCATGCAGGCGTTGAGCTAGAGCTTCCACCCATGTAGGGGTAAGGAACCCCTTCTGAAGCAGCATCAAAATCTGGATATGGTCGACTTCCTTTCTTGTAGCTGCTGGAGCCTGTGCAAGGCTTGCATTGCTTGTAAGCTCCAGAAAATTTCAATGCCATATCCTTGATCTACATATTATCAAAATTTAAAGTTAAATAAGAAGCCAAAAACAAAAATTCGACATTCCTGGAACTGCATTGATGTGTTCAATCTAACAACCATAATCAAAACCTTAACTATCTTGTTATGAATTATTGATTTCAATCTACAAAGTTAATATAAGGCCTAGATTATGCAGAAATTTGAAGTGGTTTATTTGATTGGTGTTTAAATCCAAATCCAAGCTAGTGTGCACAGTAGAGGCCGACAGGAAGATCTACGAAAAAGAAAAAGGGATAGAATACACACACCAAAAGGAGATTGTCAACTGTGAATATCATGGGGAATATTATTACAGTCAACACTGTTGGTCTAACAGTCTGAAATCATAAAAAAAATGTACTTCTCTGCTACCACCTGAGAGCTGTTCTATTCTAGCTGTCAGTTTATGAGATATCACTCGCTCAGCCATTAGCACGCATAGAATTTCCCTTTTCTTTTCCCATATCCTCCCCCTCCCTTACTTTTCAAACACAGTCGATCGACAAGAATTCAATGGTGGGTCAGGCCCACGACACTTGGGAGTCTTTTCTTCGTTTTTACACCATTTTGTCTTTACTAAACATATCCCCACTTTACTTCCTAATCCCCCTTATTGCATTTTGCTCGACTTTACTTTCAAAGCCATTTAAACATTCCCCCCAAAAATAATCAAGTGCTGTAAGGGAATAAGAGAAATGGTAGCAGTCAAAAGGGTAGTAAAAACAACAAATTTGTTTCTTTTTCTTGAATAAGTACATAAAATAAAATTTGAAGCTGTCCATGTCAGGCACATCTGTTTTCTTGAAACCTACAAGGAACATAGGGAGGGAGGACTTTGGCCAGGAATCATGGAAGTGATTCTATCCATCGAAATCTAAACTAAAAACCCAGAGAATAAGTAACACCCATATTAGTAGACATATTGAGGCTCCTAGAGGTCTAAAACAAGAAACAGAAGGAAAAAACTAATAAATTAGTACAAGGGTAACGGCGGATGGAGATTGCTTGTGGCGGGATTCTTGTTGCTCTAAGTCACGCAAAGATCTACCAGCATATACCAACACCCTAGTGCGCCCTAGGTTCAAATCCCATCACCCATAGCCCCTGCACTGTACTCAAATACATACTGTACTGGAACCTCTCCGTTTTACTCCAAAGGTTCCCGCTTTTAGCCACTTTGTTAAAACCCCTGTTTCCCCATCGGATCCTTCCAAGGATGTTGCCCATGTTTTCATGCCCACAATCCTCTCTTTCTTAATTAATGCTCTGGCTAACAAGCCTAAAGCTGGTTTTGAGTAAAGCCAAACCCAAAATCCATCCATTTACTCTCATCCTATAACAATACTTTTGATTTTTTTGAGGATCACTGCGTATAGCCGATATCTTGAATACAGCAGAATTACATGGAAAGAAATGGTTAAAAGGCCCCACTCGATGCACAGCTTTTGCAGTATAGTAATTAAGTAATAGGATTAAATTAAAACAGTGGTGTAGATACATGAATAAACGTGAAAGGAAAGATGCCAATAGAAAAGAGTCCAAAGAAGAAAAAGGTGGTCCCGCCCCCCCCCCCCACCCCCGAAGGCTAATTGGGATTATGATTTTGTTCCTTCTCACAAACAAAGCCCAAAGTAGAAAAAAAGGAAACTGAACTAAAGCAAAGCCTAAGCTACCATTGATTCAATGAATGAAGAAAAGAAGGAAGGCTCAAGGCCAGACCATGCCAACAAGCATTGTAAAAAAAGATAGCGAAGAGATGATATAAGTAGAACCTGCGTGGTCAGGCTTTTGACAGCTTCTTTGGTGCTGGGAGTCCCACTTCCACGCGCTCCTTCTACTTCTTCACCTCCATCCGCCATTTGCTTTGTGCAAGCTATGCACGTAAACATTTTTTTTTCTTAAAAAAAATCCCTCTGCTTTTGATTACTCCTTTTCTTGTTGCTGTCTACTTATCCCTGGAAAGAGGCAAAAAATTGTAGATTACTAATTTATTTCACGTTTGGGGGGTGAGGGTAATGATGGTCAATTGAAACGCATGGAAGATTCTTTCATGCAGTACTGGTTGGTTCAGAGATGGGGAGACATACTTGCAGACATTGTTACAATAAAAAAAAAAGACTGCTCCATTCAGATAAAAACAAAGGATCTAATTCCAGCATGTTTGGCACCCGAGAAAAACAAAACAAATGGATGGAAAAGGAACAAAGAAACCCCCCCCCCCCAAAAAAAAATCAAAACCATACAAGAAAACAATCACCAACAAGTGTGAATGTTGCATCAGCATCATACCTTATTGAATCGAGTTTTTTTTTTCTTTTGACAGCGACAGAAAGGAAAAGAGAAGTAAAAAGAAAAAGAGCTTGGGATCAGAGAAGTAAGGCCCCCCAACACCTTCCCAAAAAGTGTTTCCTTGCTATATTAAATAAATAAATAAAATCAAATAAAATAAGCAGTCAATTATTGGAAAATTTTAAAAGAAAAAAAGGAAAGGAAACATAATGGGACATAAGCGATTGGAAAGTAACCTAATTGAACAAGGACCAAGGTTGGAATCTATGCTTTGCTTTAACGTAACCAGCAAAGATTCAAAATAAAACAATGATCTGTTGAAGCAAGCCGATGTTTCTGACATACTAATTTAAATGAAGGAAATTGAATTTAAAAAACCAAAAGCAAAAAAGCAACCCAAGAATAATATAGAGAAACATTGGAGCAGTAGCACAGTAGTTTTTCTTTTTCTTTTTTGGTGGGAGATAGATGGATGGATGGACCAATGTATTTTTATCGAAGAAGAAGAAGAAGATGGGCCTATTTCAAGTGTCGAGAAACAAAGAGACAAAGTGACGAGAGAATATTGAGGAGCAACTGTTGGACATTGAGATTTGTTTCAGTTGAAAGCCTGAAAACTACTACTATTTGGCATCATTTATTGTTCGAAAACGACTTACCCTTTAATACCCTTCAATTGCTCTTCTTTTTTCTTAGCTGTCGTTCTTTATACCTCTAATTCACTCTCTCTCTCTCTTTCTAATTTCATTTCCTCTGCTCTCTGTTTTCTGCTCTGCTCTACTCTGTTTTTTTTCCCCACAGCTACAATATCAAAACTGGTGGTTTCCCGTTCATTCAAACACATACTCAGAAGCCATAGCTTTAATTACACTACGTATACAATGATGCAAAGAATAAAGGAAAAGTAACGCTTTGTTTGGTTGCTGAGAAAAAAATTAAAGAAAAATAAAAGCTAGGGAAAAAAGAATTAAGACCCACTTACCCACTGGCCAACTTTAATAACCCAGTAAAGCTTTGAATGTCTTGGAGATTGAAGCTTGAAGCTTTGAAACCGGAAAAAAAAAAGGAACACAAGAAAGCTTTAAAACTTAAGAATGGAAAATCCAATGAATTCCAGCTGAAAAAAAATTTTGATAAATGAAGAAGGAAAAGATATCAGATTAAACAGAAAACGTACAACAATATATATCCGGATTGGGTGACAAAAATGCAGGCGATATATCGGCCGAGAATCCCAGACCTTCCCAAAAACGGAATGTTTTGTATATGGAAAGCCCGGGGATTTAGATTTCGGCAAATGAAGCCAAAAATAGCTAATTAAAAATAAATATATGTTAATACAAAACACTCGGACAGAGAGACAAGGAGACGCAAACAAATTGAGGGCCAGGTATTTATATAGTAATAGACACCCTACTACTTGACTCAGACTGTGAGACGGGGTTAGGAGGTGTTGACGGCATCAGTGGATTCTGCCGTTAAATAACGGAAAAATGTGTTCTTATTAGCTATTAGAGGCAACAAATCGGTACTGATCGGAGACGGGAGGACATGTTGGCCCCACGTGTTTTGCTGATGCAATAAAGTTTTGGGATCTCTTACGTGTACTGTAAGTAGGGTACGTGGCGAAGCTGTATTGGTTTAGACCCCATCGTCAACACCAATGGCTGGGATTTCCTTATGAGATGAGTGATTAGTAGTTGCGAGTTATGATGAACCGTCGCATCACCATTTCATTTTTGTTTTTATATTAACATAAACCTAGTTTCCTTTTTCATCTTAATATCGAAACAAATCCCTCAAAATCAGAGTTCCTAAAATTAAATGAATAATTAGACACCCTGATGAGGGGTCCTTGTTACACCACTATCTGGGAAAAAATATTTGCATGAAAAAAGAGAGTGAATATTATTGAAAGGAGACTTTTATCAATTTTAATTTTTTTTCTCCAAAACGACAACAAGAACTACATTTTTACTTTTTTTTTTATGTGAATATTTTTGTTGATATGAATTTCTTTAGCTGTCATCAATCTTCATTTTAAAAGATGAGATATTGTTGGCTTTATCACCCGTTTTAATTAGCTTTATGATTCAAAGATTTTGAAATTTGGCATCACGACCATGCAAAATCTATATCGATTGTTTTTGTTAGTGCATCCATGGAAGAAAGTAAACAAAATCGTGGCTTGGCTAATGGCTTCCCCCTTAAGGTGAAGAAAAAGAGAAAAAGAGGAAAAGGAAAAGGTAATGGGGAAGTTAAGTTAAAAATTTGATATGATCAGATGGATTGGAATTCATCAAGTAATTCCATGATATCTCTTTCTAAGATACTTTCCTTTTTTGTTTTTATATACGCAAACAACAAATTTTAAAAACTACTGGATATTCTAATATTATTTCCAACTTAAGAAAGACGTGTTTGCCAATAATGGACACTGGCTTCAACATTTTAACTAGTTTTTGTGCTTACGTTCTAATAGTACGTTTGTTTTTAGGTTAAGTGTATGAAGGGATTGGTCATTCATTCCCTCGAGACGAGGAAAACCTTTTCTTAAAAAGTGATGACAAAAGTTTACTACCCATCAAGTATAGAATCATTGGTTAATATTAAGTTTTGGCTTTAAAATAACTATATGTTAGCTAGATTAGGGTTAGCTTGGGTGTCTATATACACACACATATATATTATATTAGATAGCTTGGGGTAGGGGTAGCTAAGTTGTGCACATGCAAAACCTTTTTTTAACACTTGGCAATCCAAGTAATTAAGCAACCTAATGCACGCTTTCTTCCATGAGAAAAATGAAAAAAACTAAAGTATTTAAATGAAGAAATAGAGGGAATAACAAGGTTGCCAAGTTTTGAAGCATACATCGATCATGAATGTGGAAATCGTTCTTAAATGTGTAATGATTAAGGAATTACTAACCAATAAGAAGAAGAACTATATGTGTAGTCTATTGCTATTAGTGTAAAAATAATTAAGCTGGCATGTATGAGGTTGCTGTAGACGGTGACATCAGAAGCAGAAAGGTCAAGTACATTCAGTCAAAATATTATATATAGGAACAGCTTCACGTACCAATTGATCCACGTACTTCTTAAACTTTTTTGAATATATATATTAAAATAAACAGTATTTTGGTATTTCATCAATATATGCGTGTATATATGAAACAGTAGGGAGTTTTATAGGGAAGACAGGGGGGCCGGGTTGGAGTGCATGCATGGATGGATGGTCCAATCAGACTGAAGGAGGTGTGGTACTTGGATGCGCAGCTGGTGAAAGAATCAACACTGTTACAAATCCAAATTGGAATATAGGAAGATCTCCTATCTTGTCAACATATATATATAGCAAAAATGGATTCTAATAAGAGACCCCAAATTTAAACTAAGAGATTTTTATTAAGAAGAAAAGGGTGTTTGGGGGGGGGGGTTACGGTTATGGTAGATTCTTATTTGTCTGAGCAATGGCCACGGACTGAAGAAACCGTCCCAAGTCTCCATTAATGTTTCAGAGATTATTGTACTTCAAGTAGACATCTGGTCACTGACTAAACTAAACCGGCTGTGACCGGTGACCGGTCACTAATTCTTTTGAGAACTGTTTCTGTTTTTTCGGGCACAGATGGCAGACGCAGAACTTTTAACCCAGAGAGATGTTAACTGGCTTTTGTCGGTTGTCAGCATTGGTTGCTATTTGTATTTGGTGTTTTTTTGGAATTATCATGGGCAAGTGTGTGCTTTTTTTTTTTTTTATATTTCTTAACTTTAAGCACACAGTGTAGGAATTGTTTTTGTTTTTGGCCTTGGCTTTATTCCTGGGGCTAACCTGTCTTTAAGCAAAGAATGCTTGGGATAGAGGGACAACAAAACAACTCAATGCCATCTCCTAACCTTTCTTCACTACACTGCCAACCACTGTCTTCTTTTGAGGCTAATCTGAATCAATATTCTTCTTTAATACATATGCAACATCCATCCCCCCCCCCTCGGTTGAGATGGCCACATGGCAGGGCCATGGCACTGCTAAGCTTTTGGTTAAAGACAACTTCTTCTTAAGCAAGAAAAGCATAGTCAAGGTTTAAAGCCATCCCACTCATTCCCTTACCTATTTATTTGGTTCAGGGTTTAGCAATTTCAAAAATACCATCTACTACTTTAATTACCCAACTTTCTGATTTTCTTCACGTCTCTTTATCTATTCTCTATGCATGTAAAGGAACAACCATATTTAATATATGTTCATGTACCAGTCAGCATATCAGAAATAAATAAATAAATAAACCCCTATCCTATTCCTATACATGAAGATGGAGAGGTTTTAAAAAAACTGAAGTAGTAGCAACATGAAAATATGGCACAAGTGAGACAGTTTGGTGGCACTTGAAAAATGAAAGGTAGGGCCAGGGGGTTGGGGTATGTTGTTAACGTTAGGAATGTAGTTTGAAAAGTGATTATAAAGCCATTCAGCGATCCATTCTAAAGTAGATCTAATGTAATCTCAATCCCCAACTCTTTCCCCATTTCCAATGTTTTGATTACTTTAATTTTGATTACACTTGTTTCTTTTGATTTCCGGCTTCACTTCCCATTTTTATTTCTTGCTTAAAAGAAGAGACATACTACACTGTTTTCTTCTTGTTTCAAATATTATATTAAGGATATGCTTGCTTAACTTTGAAGATGCCGTACACCTTATCATAGGGCTATATGGGTACTAGGATGGCAAATATTAAAACATTAGAACTTGCTTCCTCATGTTATTCACAATCTCCATAAATGTATGAATATCTTCTAGTCTCTTTCAGAATCTAGAAGGAAGAAAAAGAATAAAGAAAAAATAGCAGAATCTACGACGATCTGATCTCCCCTGCAATCATTATACCGGCCTGTGTTGATTTGTAGCCCATACCTATATATGGCCCATTAAAGTTGATCTCATACATGAAAAAAAAGCAGGCAGGCAGGCAGGCAAGGTTTGCTAATTTCTTTAACACAACTACACCACCACCAAATATTCCTTTATTTCAAAATAAATCGATACATATATGTGTTCCCAAAACCCTCCCTATTACTGCACTCTTCACTAAAAGAAGTCTCCTTTTTTTCATGTTTGATGGGGAAGAATCTCATTCTTCTTCCTTTTTGCATTAGGAATTGTTCAGCAGTCAAAGTTACAACACTAGTATTTAAAATTTGAATTTAAACCCCTTTTGAGAAATCTTCTATTAATGATGTCCGAGGAAACAAACACTCCAATCATTCCAAGCTTTTGAGTCTGATAAGAATAGAAGATTATTATTGAAATACAAATCGAGAAAAGAAGAAACAAGGCCAAACCCAATTATAACATCATCTAGCTGCGGAGATTTGGGACAGGCCTAGGATGATTCTCAAAAAAGAATAGTGAGTGGAAGCATATATGGTACTACATTAACATTGCTGCATTCCTTTTAGCAGTCACTCCAACTTTATGACGTTATTCCAAAGCCAGAGAGCTACATTTCAAATTTTTTATTCATTCTATTTTTTCCTCTTTGAAATAAAGTTACTTTACTGTTAGAGTGGGCAAAAATCTGAGAACAACAATGAAAAAGAGAAAGTACGAGAGGCATCCCGGAAAAACAGGCCTATCTTTTGAGTCTTCCCAACACACTCTTCCCTAATTACAACTTTATATGGTCTAACTAACGTTTGCACTTTGCAGGCTTGGACAAAGCCCATGTCAAAAACTCCAAATATTGGGCTCTTCTGTTCAAATCTAGAAAATATAAGGTGAAGCCCAATAGAAACTACCTAAGCCTATGTTTTTTATATTCGCCTCTACTATAATCTATATTTTTAGTATTTGTATTATGCATAAATTATATTTTTATGTCTTTATATTTTTTGAATTTTTGAAATTATAGCCACACCCAAAACTATTACGGTTAAATTCATTACATTAAATTTTACGATTAATCTAACAACTTGATTCAGAACTCAATTCTATAAACTGAGTCAGTGAACTTATAGATTGAATGATTTTCATATTTAATATGAAAATATATTAGTAAAGGGTTGAGTAATTAAATTAAGATAATTATTTATTGTAGTTCAAAGATTAAATTGTAAAGGTCCAATCGTTAATGAATTTTTTATTTGGAAAATAGGGAGGGACCTTATTGGATATTATGCCAAGGACATTAGAGTAAATAAACATTAAAGAAAATATGTTAGTGTTGAAACATGATTATTATCACCTATTAATAATGTTAACTTAATTTTTAACCTTTAAATATTAAAATAAATATGTTAATTAAAAACAAATTATATAAAACATATTAATGGATGATAAAAACGTCAAATTACCTTCTTCTCTCCTCGCCGAAACCATTAGAAAGAAAAAGAAAATTTCCCTCTTTCATTCTTGTTTGCCGTCCAACAAAATTAACTAAGGTATGAGGCTTATTTTGATAATTTAAGATAGATTTAAGCTTAAATAAGTTGGATTTAACTAACCCAATGTTTAGATTAATGAATTATCGATGTTTTGATTAAATTTTCATGGTTGAGAAGCTTAGAAAAATTAGTTGCTAAATGCTCAAGTTCATGCATGGTGTTGCAAAATTAGTAGGGAAATGGTGGATTTAATTTGAAATTCAACTAAATTATATAGTTTATTTATGTCATTAGATATTAAATTGAATAAATTAGAAATTGCTGAAAAATTATGATATAGATTAAAAGTACAATGTCCATAATGAAAGAATATGAAATTTGATTTTGATTCGAAGTTAAATATCGAAAAATATGAGCATTTCAGATATAGAGATTAAAATGCGAATTATGTTTAATTTGAATTTTTATGTGATTTGGTGAAAACTAATATCATTTCTATAATTGAATTATTGTAAGTAGCTAAAGATGACGTCGAGTCATTTTGAGATAAATGAAAGGTGAGGGTCGTAGACGAGTAGCTATTACAGTTTGTGCTTTCATGATTTAAATTCAAATTACGTGTATGGATTTTTGCAATTAAGTATGTTTAAGATAATGAACTTAATTGTCTCATAAATAGATAAGTATAAAATAGTTGGTGACTTGTGAAATTGTGATAATATGCATATGATGATATGAAATGGTATGAATTGAATTGAATTGAACATGATGTAAATTAGCTATGTATGAAAATGTGAAATGTGGATCATGAATATATGTTTGAAACATTGGTTATCCTATTAACAGTTTCAGATAAAGTCGAGTATAGTTGGCATGCCATAGGATTAGTGTATGAGATTATACTTTGGTTTATACCAATGAGATACGGAACACATATTATACTTCAAACATTCCAATGAGGTGCTAGGCACGTTTATATACTTTGGTTTAAACCGATGAGGAACAAATTAAGTGTATATTATACTTCGAATGTACCGATGAGGCACTGAGTGCTAGATATATTAGTGTGATAGTTCGATGATTCGTGTATCCATCTTGAATCTATGTCCCGTTAATAGGAGGTATGAAAACATGTATCTTACCTATTGACATTGGTTATTTTTTTATATAAATATTAAATAAAAATAATAAATGACATGACATTACATTACATATATTGTACCTTGTAATATAATTGATTATATAAGATTTCAAAAATAGTATAATTAATTAACGGTCTAACCGAACCGAAATTTTAAAATTTGAAATTTAGGTAGGTTAAAAAAAATTAAAATACAAACATGCAACAAACCAACTGATAAGCAGAAATATTAAATAAACTAATAGCCATAAATAATAAATAAGGAAGCAAGTGTAAGGATCAATCTTGGCTAAAAGAAGAGTTAATTACACCGCTAAAACATTCATTTTAAATTCATCTTTAAACTTTTTAATTACATTTTTTAATTATTGAAGTTGTATAAAAAAGGTTCATTATTAAAATTATTAATTTGCCTGTTAAATAAAATATTAAATCTTATATGATATAGATTAAAATGAAAAAGAAATTCTAAAAATAAGTGTCGTAAAAATACAAATTTTGAAATTTTCAAAGTTTTTATAAAAGTTTTATCTCTCATTCTCTCTCTTTGATTTTACTTAATTTTTAGTTTTAAATTATACAAAAACATTTTACTTTTTTTAAAAAATTTTATTTTAAATTACATCACATCAGATTTAACATACCATTTGACAGTTTTAATAATTGAAAGACAAAACTAAAATAACATCGATAGTTTAAATATGGAACTAGAATATTTTGAAGTTTTAGGGTTAATATAAAATGAAAATTATAGTTTAGGGACATGTAGCAAAATTAACTGGCAGAAAAACAACATAAAAAATAAACGAGGTGTTTCATTGAGGTATGTTTTTGCCCATGTGTTGAGATGATTTCTACTTCCACCTAAAATTGTTAGCGGAACCTGAGCCGACATTTTATTTTTGATCTGTTTTAGCTAATTAAGCTTAAAATTTTCCAAATCAGAAACTAGCTACCACGACATTAGCAATACACTACACACACTATTTGTCCAACAATAAAATTCCATTGGTCTGCAAATTATACAGGTCCTCCAAAAGCCAAATTGCTTTTCATCAGTTCCTGAAAATCACAGCTTATTGCAGATACATCAGAAGATGGTTACGTTAAATTTAAAGTTATTTCCTATGGGAAGCTGAAACAAAAATGACAAACATACCAAAAAGGAAGTTTACTATTTAAGAGATTCATGTAATTAAAAAAAAAAGGTGATAAAAATACCAGAAAAGAAGATCCAGAGGGGAGTGTCGTTCAGTTTCAGAATCAAATCTAAGCGGATGGCATTCCAAATTGGTTGCGGAGATCGTCAATTCGTTTCTCAAATGACTTAGAAAGCTCAGAAATGGAAGTTTTGCAAACTGACAGCAACACAAATGGACAATAAGATGATGAAAATTTCACTAAAATGTAAAATATGTGTGGCGTGATGAAAATTAGATTTCCATAGGTAAAGCTAGATGAAGGATCCACCGATTTAAAAGCAACTTAAACATAACCAGTTTCCAGATGATCTTTTATGAACTCTTTCGTTAGGTTCCTATTAATTTTCGACAAATCAGGGAACTCTCTGCTAAGCAGTAAACACTGTAAAACGTAGCAATAATAATGAAAGACCGTGTTGAAATAACAGTGGCGATGAAAAGAAGTAGCACGAAAATACCACGGGAAGCAGTGGCTTGTGCATCTGCCATGAATTCTGCATATGAAGCCTGAAATTGAACACAAAGAAAAGGAAGTTAGATGATAGCGTCGGAACTGGGAAAAAAATTTAATTGTAGAATATGGTTAATTTCTCATTTATTCAGTGTCCAAAGATTTACTTTCATTGCTTCATGGCTTTCATCAATCTTTTCCAATATCTTCTTGTATTCCTTTTCAGCTTCCTCAATCGCTTGTTGGCATGCTTGTGTCTGGATCTGTCAAATTAGGAAAAACAATTAGCAGTAGAATAATTAAGAAAAAAAAAACAGTCTAATTATAACAACTTTTAAAATTCAAAGGTCCCCTGATTTCATGTAAATAATCAAGCGGATCAGCAGGAATAAGTGAGAGAGACCTTGAAGCGCTTATGGAGGCGCGAGTGAGAGGCGTCAAGATCCTTAAGAATCTCAGAGTGAGATCGGTCGACGAGGTTACGCTTTATATCCTCCAGTCGAGAAGACGCAAATTCCTTGAGATCGGAGATGGTGGTTAGGGTTTTGTGATTAGGCAGTGAGGATTGGAGGTTGAAGAAAGCGGAAGCTGGAGTCGAATGGGAGGCGTTAGCTGCTATAGTCCTCTTCCTTTTGTTGAAAATGGTTGATTTGAGCGGAGAATGGTTATCCTCTGGAGCAGGAGATGCCACTGGCAATGGCGATGGTCGATTACTTCTCCTCTGCATTTTCGTTTGCAGGAGCCAACAATTTTGCTTTCAACTGAATGAATTATATTTGTAGTTGCAAACTGGCTGGCGGGTTTTATTGTTTTCAAATTTCTGTGGTAACCATCTGGAATCACTTGAGTTATGGACGCTGTGTGCTACCTGCTGTATGTGTTAACACGTGGAAGTATCTGTCAAATTCTCCTTCTTTAATTCTGAAATTTTGTACTTTTTAGTTTTTTTGAGAGCCAGTTATAATGCATAACAGATCAATCTGCTCTTGGTAATATATATATGATTGAATTTTCGTCTATTATATATGATAGTATTAGTATTTTTTTTTTGTTTTTGGTAGAAATGAATTACACGAAGCCTAAATATAAGAAAAATTAGTTACTATTTGATCTCATAAGAACACTTGAATAACTATCTTCTTCTAGGAAAATCTTAGATGGTTCTTCAAATATCACTAAATAATCAATATCATTGATATGTATTCAATACATTAATAGTGTATAAATTTATGCATTAACAATGAATTATATTGCTAATTATATGTCCTAGAGCATTGCGAGCAATGCTGTACATGCGAGAATGGCGACGACAACTGCGCACAAAAAAGGCGGGTTGAGTGAGTATGCATTAACAAATTATAATACATGGATTGTGTATAAATTTATGTATGGAAAACAAGCTACATTGCTAATCTTATGTCCTATGCATGAGTGTTGCGAGCAATACCCGTACATGCAAAATTGGTGACAATTCCACATGCAAGCATGCAACAAAGGCCGGTTGAGTGAGTATGACATTAACAAATTAGAATACATGGACAGTATATAAATTTATGTATGAATGCTAATCTTGTGTCCTATGCATGACTGTTACGAGCAATGCACGTATATGCAAAATTGGTGACAATTCCACATGCAAGCATGCAAAAAAGGCTGGTTGAGTGAGTATGCTGGTCCTAAATATATCATCCAAGTTTAGAAATTTTAGACTAAAAACTCAACATTCTAGCTTTTTAGTCTTCTAAATTTAGTTTTGAAAACAATCTATATTAATTGTTTAAAGAATATTTAAAGTTTATATTTAGCAAATTATAAGGTTAATAAATGGTGCATAAATTTACGTTGTGATCTATTGATGGTATGTTTAAGGTTTAATGTTAAAATCTCATTAAAGACTAGTTCAACATTGTTTCTTAAAAATGATGTAAAAAAATGTTTGATTAAGATTTAATTATTTAGTATTATTGTCAAACATGATTATTTAAAGTAATGTATATGAATTTAGATAATGTTCAAATTCATTAATATTTTAATAAAATATGAAAAAAATATTTTTAAACAGTTTTTAAACTAATAGTAAATTAAGTTTATAAAGGTTATATTATAAATTCTATATTATTCTTGCAATTTGATTAAACACTTTATAACCCTTTTTTTTATAAAGGTTATATCTTAAATTCTACATTAATTTGCATGGAATAATAGTAATTGAAATATCATAAAAATGTAATAATGTTGGTTTGCTATTATAATGGAATGATTAGGTTTGCTCCTCATATTCTAGAGTGCTAATAAATGTTATTTGCAGGCTCGGCCTTAGGAGTTATTTGGAGGTGCAGCCACTCAAGGCTAAGAGAGATTAAAATTTTTTTTTAATTTTTAAGAGGCCCCAAAAAAAAAGAACTTTAATTTTTAAGGGCCCAAAATTTTTTTTTTACCAACTTTTAAGGGACATAAACAAAATTTTCATCAACTTTTAAGGAACTTAAAACTCAATTTTATTGTTTTGTCTAGGATCCAAAAATATCAAGAATGAGCCTGGTTGTTCGGGAGAAGTGTAACACCTCCAACCCGTATCTCTTGCCTGAACCGGGTTACAAAGCATTACAGGAGTTTACAAATCAAACAGACAGAAATTTCAAACATTTCATATCATTAAAACAAGTCATCGAAGCATCATTTTAATCCAAATTATAAACATACCAAATCCAAATCAATTTGCCTAGTTAATGAGCACTTAAACATAAAATTATATTCACATGCACGTATCTAGATTTAGTTCAATTTACCATGCCATAATATGGCTTCAAAAACAAACACATATTTATACGTATAAAACCAACCAAAATTAAACTTATAACTTCATTTACAATCAAACCGCAAAATAACTATTATTTAGACACCTTAGGTACTAGAGGTGCTCATGGGTCGAGCAGCCCGGCCCGACGGCCCGCCCGAAATGTGGGAGGGTTTGAGTAAAAATATAGGCCCGAAATATGGAATTGGGCAAAAAATAAGGCCCGTTTAGAAAATGGGCCGAGCCTCGGGCACCACTTTTTTGGGCCGAGCCCGGCCCGACCCAGCCCGAATATATAATAAATATATTTTTTATTTTTTTATTTTAAAATACTTTTTTATTTTTAAAATAATTTTTTGGTGTTTATTAAAAAATGGGCCAGGCCGGGGCTTAGGAATTTTTTCTCAGGCCGGGCTTGGACAAAATTTCAGGCCCATATTTCGAGCCGGGTTGGGCCGGGCCTAGGACTCGGGGTGAAATTTTTTTTGGGCCCGGCCCGACCCATGAGCACCTCTACTAGGTACATGCCGACATAAAGGATAAACATCACCACATTTGAGTTCGAGATCGTTGTTGGATGCTGAATTGACGATCAAAAGTTAAATACCTAACCTGCGCACTGGAAACAAAACCGTACACTGAGTAAAAACTCAGTGGTATTTCTATAATTCGAATATTTAAAGATAAGAAATTTCAAATATGCTATTGAAATATAAACACATATTAATATTTAATTATTTCAACAACCATATCATATTTCATTTGTTTCACAAATATGGAATGGATAATGCAATTGTATAATGAAATGTGAAATAAATTGTGAAAATCTATTTATGTAGCAAGTATGAGAAACAAATATCTCAATTCTCATACTTGCTACATAAATAGATTTTCACAATTTATTTCACATTTCATTATACAATTGCATTATCCATTCCATATTCATTTCATGAGTATATAACTCATATTCCATATATTTGCAACATATTTCACATTCTATTTTCAATTCACTATTTCACTTGCATTTCTCATACCATGTCATTTCAATATAAATTATAAAACTTTATTATTCATTTACCTCTATTAACATGACTCGGACGGATATACGGATCCAACCAAAATTCGGGGATTAATGACTCAGCTTATTTTTGAGTCTTTTTACTGTTCGTGATCTTTCCAAACCACGAACATTCCAACTTAGTATTTTCATTAAGCCTGATTGCTCTGATCACCAGAGCTAGCTGATACATCTATAGAACCTGTTCCAGTGTTAGAACCCAAAAGAACACGCGGGCCCTCCACTATTCTCTGTCTCTTCTTACCTTCCAACATACCAATTGGGTCATTTTCCTCTTCTAAGACTAAATCCATGGGCCCATTCACCAGCCCATCAGTAACCAAATCTTCTTTGCCCCAATTACGCCACTTGTTTTGTCCACTAGTGCCCTGTTGCTGAACATATCCCAATGGGATTAGATTGGAATTTAAGATCTGACTCCTAATGATTCCCCTTCAGTTACGCCCTGAATCCTTATCCTCATTTAATAAAAAACTTTGATTGAGACTTTCCAAATTTTTTGCGTTGCACTATGACCCATCTGCTGCACGTAACCATATGCTCATCGCCATATTACGACACCTCACCACCGCACGCAGTGATAAATGCCAGCCAAAAATAATTTTTGATGGCTTAACTCTTAGTTGAAATGGACAATAACTCTCCCCATGCCCCAATTTTCCACAAATAAAGCAAAACAGACTTAGCTTTTCATATTTAAACCGAGCATAAACAATCATATACTTCTCAATCTGGACTTTTTTCATACGTTTCAATGAGGCAGATACATCCAAGCAAACACGAATACGCATATATTTCTTAAGACCCAAAGTCGGTATGAAAGTATCATACTCAGTAAATTTTTCACAGAAATCACCAAATTGTTTAGCCATCGACTCAGTCATCAGCCCTAGAGGTAATTCGTGGACTTGTATCCAAAACTCAGTAAGGTTTAACTCCAACGCTGCTGGATTTTCCCCATTTGGGATTTGGGATTCTTTGAAGTATAAGTAAATGGTTATTTAAAAACCATGGTGTTCCTGCAAGTACCTTATCAATGTCAACCTCATGAAAGAATTGAAAAAGATACAATTTTTCCCTTAAATCTATAATACAAATCCCACCTATAGAATGCCACAGATCTGACATGGTATTACGCAATGAAGGGAAGTGGACAGCACTATCTGTTAGACAACGCCCCACCAGGCAGAACTAGTAAGTACAATCCACTGCCCCTGCTTCCTCTTGGAACGCTTCTTTCTCATCATCCAATAAACTCAGATTCGCCAACTCCTCTTCCATTAGAAACACAACAACCCCAACCAGAACGAAAATTGGGAATAAAAACCGAGCCAGAAATTGTCAAAGAAAAATAAAAAAAATAACAGAGCTAAAAAAAACAAAGAAAATCGTGCCAAACGGCAGACAGAGAAAATCGCGCCTTTAATATAATATATATTAAATTCACATATATTTAACTTATGTCGCCTCACCTAAAGAACAATGGCATAATTGCTTATTTAGTCTTTTTTAGTTTTTCTTTAATCTATAATTCAACTTTCACCCTATATGCAATTTAGTCTTTATACCTAATTACTCTTAATTTATGCAAATTCATCTAACCAAAACCTAATTAACTACACAACAAGCTTCGTGAATATTTATTAAATATTTACGAGTCTAATTTACGGGAACAAAGTCCTGGGAATGTACTTTTTTTAAAATTTGGTCCTTTTTAATTAATTAACTATCGAAACATTAAAATTTTTTAACAAAACTTTAATACCACCATAATGACACTCCCTAAATATTTATAAAAATATTTACGGCCCAATTTATAAAAGCAATGACCCGATACCTCATTTTCTAAAACCACTTGAACTTAATAAATCACTTATATAACATAAATTATCAAATAAAAACCTTTTTAAAAATCACACTTGTCTCGTAAATATTAAATAATAATATTTACTAATTTACTTGTCAGATTTGGTGGTATCGAAACTACTATTTCTGACACCACTGAAAAACGGGATGTTACAAGAAGTCCCAAAATAAGTTAAAAATTGCATCTGATAATCCACAAAGTTAGTTATATAGATAATAAAAGTTCTCTTACACCATATAGCTGGGTACAATACCATTTAGGAGAATGAAATTAAACACAAACACTAAAGACGGCTCACAAACTATTTAATTTGAGACATTCAAAATTTTAAAATGTGATTGGGAGGACATTTGTTGCCCTAAAAAAGAGATTTCTCATATTAACATCACCACTTTAATATAGTCTAAAAAAATAAGGTTGGATCATGCTAGCATGTTACTTACTTCATAACTTCATTCATTGTTTGAATCGAGATGACACATTCCTTTAATAGTATATAGAAGAAGATCTTGGTAATATTAATGATTTGATTAAAATGATGAAGAAATTGGTCAATAACTAATAGATCAATGAGTACATGTTAAATGCTAGAGAGAGAACAACTTAACAAATATGGAATATTAGAACATTCAGATAAAATTGCATATGATCTTTATTTTTATTTGTAATAGTAATGTCGACTATTTTCTTGAACTAACATATTACATATGATAATTTGACTTCAATTTCGTTACTTATTTAAAAAAAAATTCCTCAATAATTTTTTATGGTGATTAATTAATATTTTTAAAATTTTAAATTATATATAATTATATTTTTTACTACCAACATAAATTATTTTATATAATTATATTCTATTATCCAAACACGTTTAAAAAATTATAATTTTTTATAATTATAAAAAGTATAATTATTATTTTAATAATTATACTTTTTATCTAATTTATGAAAAAAAATCAAAAACCCCATCTTCCAAGTTATTGTGCTTGTTCCCTTTAATTTTTCATTCTTTTGATTTGGAATTTTCTTTTAAGTGAAATCTATTGATTTAATTGATAAGACTATAGATGATGTCTTTAATCATCATCTTAAAAATGGGATGGGTATCATGCCAATTATCTGAGTAATCAGTAATAGTTTAAAACATTTTCATTTTAGTCACTCAGTCTTTAAATATCTAATGATGGTTAACTAAAAATGCCACATAATGTTTATACTTTCATTTTAATCACTCAACTTATTAGTCGCTTTCATTTTGGTCATCTAAAAAAGTTATCATTTTGTAAGTATTATTGAGGTAAAAAAAGAAGAAGAAGGATTAAAGTGAACTAAAATAATACTTTAAAAAATGGTCAAATTGGCCCCTTGCTGAAAGTTCTAATTTTTTTTTCAAAATTTTAATTTTAATTTTCAAACGCATCAAAATCAATTAAATAAGTTATTGAAAATTTTTTATCCCATGATAATGTCAGTCAATGTATTATTATAATATTGAAATTAATTAATTTAGTTTCCTTCTAAATTTTAAAATTTTATTTTATGCTTCCAAATTTAAAATCAATTCAAATAACCATCTTGAATAATTGTCTATGAAGCACAATTTTTTATTATATGATCTGAATCTTCCATACTAAGCTAAAAGTAAAAAAAAATTCTCACAATTAATTAAATTAATTAATTTTATTTGTCATGCCAAGCAAAATCCATACTTTTTTCATCACTTTTTTACCCAAACAAAGAACAAGCAAATAATTTAATTAATTGTAATTTCATTGTTCTTTTCTACTTTAAGGGAATATTTGAAATTATATAATCAAAGAAAATATAAGTTTCATAGACAATTATTAACTATGAGCCGAGTTGAATTCTTTAAGAATAATATGGAAACATAAAATAAAATTTTAAAATTTAGAAGGGGGTTAAATTATTTAATTAAATTAATTTTAATATTATAGTAACAAATCGGTTGATATGGATAAAATTTTTCAACAATTTATAGGTTTTGATGTTTTGGAAATTTAAAATTTCAATACCAAAAAAAGAAGAAATTTACAATTTTTGGCAATATGATAAACAAGTATAATTTGATAATTTTTTATGCATTATTTTAATTTCTACCGTTTTTCACTTTAATCCTTAAATTTTTTTAGTACCTCAATAATACTAACAATTGGTGACTAAAATGAAGGCGCAATAAAAATTGGGTGATCAACTAAGATAATTTACCCTAAAAAAACATAAATCCAAAGATTTTGTGATATTTATTATACTTGGATAAATGGTAGGATAAAAATTACGATAAATAATAAAGAAATTCCAGATAGATATGTTGAAATATTAGATGATGAAGATAGATATGGAAATCCAAAAATTTAATTTATGCATTCGTTCATCCCTATATAATAAGGCACCATCTACTCTCATCACAGTAATCAATTTCAGAGTTTGCAAATATGTGGAACATTTGGATTCTCGTGATTTGTTCAACTCTGCTATGCCTATGTAGAAGCTCAGCAATAGAGGTTGATTATGATCCCAAAGCCTTGATCATCGATGGGCAACGTAAACTAATATTTTCTGGTGCAATCCACTACCCTCGTAGCACCCCTGTGGTATATTTACTTGAATTTGACCTTTCATTTCTATTTAGGTACATGGAATTGATTTCTTGACACACTGTTTATATGTTGTATATATAGATGTGGCCAGATCTTATACAGAAAGCTAAAGATGGGGGCCTTGATGCAGTCGAAACATATATCTTTTGGAACGCTCATGAGCCTATCCGCCGTCAAGTGATACTTCTTTTTTCTCTTCTTATATTCTTTAAATAACCAGCACTACTCTGCCAATGTCAACCCTTTTTATTAATGGTTTAAAACAGTATAATTTCGAGGGAAACCTGGATTTTGTAAAGTTTTTCAAGCTAGTTCAAGAGGCTGGACTACATGGAATCTTGAGATTAGGCCCTTATGTCTGTGCTGAATGGAATTATGGGTAAAATAATTTTCTTCTATCACCTAATGAATTCAATAAATTTTGGAATTAATATATATATTTATGTCGTATGCAGGGGCTTCCCTGTGTGGCTAAATAATATTGAAGGGATTGAATTAAGGACAGATAATGAAATATACAAGGTTCCTGCTTTCACTAGTTTTCATATTTAAAGTCTGAACATATGGATTTCAACCATTTTTATCACTTCAAATGCAGAATGAAATGAGAATTTTTGTAACCAAGATTGTGGATATGTGCAAAGAAGCAAAACTTTTTGCTTCACAAGGTGGACCCATCATTTTAGCACAGGTTATCTTTCCTTCCTTATGTAAATATTTAGTATTGAATATTGAGAACTTTTGAGACAAAATTCAACCCTTTCTCATGACAGATTGAGAACGAGTATGGAAATGTTATGTGGGCTTATAAAGATAAAGGGGTAGCATACGTCAATTGGTGTGCTGAAATAGCTGCAGCCCAAAATATTGGAGTCCCATGGATTATGTGTCAACAGCAGAGTGCTCCACCGCCCATCGTATCTTTTGCTGCTTTTTTTTTATAGTTTTTTTGTAATTAATTTTATTCTGGTAAATGATGTTTTCTTCTACAGATTAGCACGTGCAATGGGTTTTACTGTCATACGTTTAAGCCAAAAAATACCCTGATCCCCAAAATGTTTACAGAAAACTGGACGGGATGGTATTCAATTATGTTCATTTCCTTTAATTTTTTTCCCCATTTTCAGATTAAACTAATAAATATATTGGACTATCAAATGTAGGTTCAAAAAATGGGGTCAAAAAGACCCTCACAGACCTGCAGAAGACTTGGCTTATTCAGTTGCTCGTTTTTTTCAAGCTGGTGGAGTGTTGATAAATTACTATATGGTATGGTTATCACTTATCACCTCTTTGTTGTTGAACTTGGCTCCCAATGTCTCTTTCTTTGATCTATCTTTTTAACAAATATGCTTTCAGTACCATGGAGGAACAAACTTTGGACGTACATCTGGAGGGCCATTCATCACAACATCCTATGATTATGATGCCCCACTTGATGAATTCGGTAAGTGAGCCGAAGACTAAAAGCACAATCCTCCACTTCCAAAAACGTAGTAATAGTTAAGATTGGTTCCTGTTTTCAGGCAATTTAAACCAGCCAAAATGGGGTCATCTTAAACAACTCCACGCAGCTATTAAAGTGGGGGAGAGGGTTCTCACTAATGGTACAGCAACCACAAAGGTTTATGGCAATGGGGTTGAGGTAAGTGACGGAGTTTTAATGAAATGTGGTAGACCTTGTAGATTTAATGCTGAATGAAATGGCTGTTTTGAATTCGAAATTTAACCAGCTGACGACGTACACCAATAGTATAACCGGGGAAAGGTTTTGTTTCTTGAGCAATAATAATCAAATTGAAGAGGCAACTGTTGTCTTGGAAGAAGGCAATATATTCGTTGTTCCAGCTTGGTCTGTTAGTATCCTTGGTGGCTGCAATAAGGAGATTTTCAACACTGCAAAGGTAGAAACTCTATTTTTTCATGCTTATAAGTTTATCACAGTTTGCTTGAAATGGAATAATAAGCTAACTAGGCGTATAAAAAAAAATTTGCCCACAGGTTAGCACACAGACCTCTATCATGGTGAAAAAACAAATGGATGATGAAACTGCTAAATTATCCTGGATGTGGACTCCCGAAACCATTAAAGACACCCTCCTTGGGCAAGGAATATTTACAGTTAGGCAGCTTCTTGAACAGAAAAGAGTAACTTCTGATGTTAGTGACTACTTGTGGTATATGACAAGGTAATGTTGAAATCCAAAACACATCCTTGTGGTATAAGGTGATTGAGTTCCTTAGAAATGGTAGAATTTTTTGTTTTCTCATTATTATCTGTTGGACACAGTTTTGATGTTAACGGAACATCCTGGAAAGATGCTACTCTGTCTGTAAAGTCATCCGGTCAAGTCCTTTATGCTTACGTGAACGGGCATCTGATCGGTATCGTTTAACTATATGATCCAAATATAAATATATTCTATTTGCTCAAAAGATGATCAGAATAAATTTACATTTAATTTGTTTGAGCCTTTTTTTTTACAGGCTCTCAATCAGGTTACGCATTTCAGTTCAAGAACCCAGTTTCACTAATGCCTGGCACAAACAATCTAACTTTGCTCAGTGTCACAGTTGGTCTACAGGTAGGCAGGCACACTCTAGTGGAATGATGATTTGCTAACAATTGAAAATGAACTTCAACATTCATGTAATGTAAATTATCAATTTCAAATTTATTGATATATCATGCTTTCTTTTCGTTATTCAGAACTATGGACAATTTTTTGATAAAGGACCTGAGGGATTAAATGGGGGTCCAGTTGTATTGACTGACAACAAGAATGTTACTATAGATTTGTCATCAAATACTTGGAAATACAAGGTAAGTCTCAAAAGTTAACGAATTAGAAAATCTCTATTACAGCAATATTATATACAATATTTGATTGAAACTTACTTTATTTTGACTTGGATAAAGATTGGGTTGAATGGTGAAGCCGAAAGACTTCATGATCCAAAATCTCCCCATTCTAGACTACAGTTTTCATCAGAATTTCTTGAACTTTTCATCGGCATGCCTATGGTTTGGTACAAGGTACTTGAAGTATAATTCAAATTAACTTTTCCCTTTTGATTGTGGATTCAAATTATGATTCTAAGCAACTTGTTTTTGCATTGTGTTTGTTTAGACTGAATTCAAAGCTCCGCCAGGAACAGACCCTGTAGTTGTGGATTTACAAGGCATGGGCAAGGGGCATGCCTGGATAAACGGAAACAGCATCGGACGCTTCTGGCCGGCACGAATTACTGATAGCAATGGCTGTGGCACGGAATGTGATTATCGTGGGAAATACAATGAGAGAAAATGTTTATCAAATTGTGGCAATCCTTCTCAAAGATGGTATAAACGTCACCTCTCACATAATATTGGTTTACCAGCAACTAATTAGTCTCAAAATCCGAAACCTGATACTATATACGTATTGCATTTGTAACAGGTACCATGTTCCGAGATCATTCCTAAATGACGACAACAACATGTTGATTTTATTTGAGGAAATGGGTGGAAACCCTTCGCAAGTGTCTTTTCAGACCGTCACTGTGGGTTCGATTTGTGCAAATGTAAGCGAAGGCAACACGTTGGAACTATCATGCCAAGGAGGTCAAACCATATCGCAGATAAAATTCGCCAGCTTTGGTGATCCTCAGGGAAAATGTGGCTCATTCCAAAAAGGCTCTTGTGATGCAGATCTAAGCATATCTTATTTGGAAAAGGTACGTAGTCACGACTACTTTCTCGGCATCAACATACAGATTATATGTTTCTGTATCTGATAACCTAGTGTTATTAAGTACAAAATATATATTGGTTTCTTGCAGGAGTGTGTTGGGAGGGAGAGATGTTCGATTGATGTCTCGGATGCAACATTTGGATCAACGGAGTGTGCCAACTTTACAAAGAGGCTAGCTGTTGAAGCTATTTGCTAATATAGGATGTTGTACCAGATAAAATTTTAGAAAATTATTTCTAGAAAGTACAACCAATCTAGGCGAAAGAAGTTTTATTGTTTTTCTATTTGTATTTAGATACATATGCTTTTATGCTAGGAGGCTAATAAATAAAAAAATTTCAAACTTCATTCAACTCAGGAAAATCAATTTTTTTCTTAAATTTTAAGTTAATCAAATTGTATATATTATCTTAGAAAAATAAATGGGTATAATTTTGAAAAAATTCAAAATAATCTTTACAAATGCAAAAAACCTATAATAAATGTTAAATTATAATAATTTTATTTTTTTTTAAAATGATAAAATCAAAGCTTTAAATTAAAAAAATTATTAAATCAATTTTATCATATTAAAATATATTATTTATCTCTTATTTTGATTTGAAAGAATTGTTGATATATATAAAAATTTATATGTTGTTACTTAGAATCTATTCATAAGTTTTAATTTAATATATTCTTTCTCGATAATTCACTTAACTGAAAATTTTTAAATTTAAACTAAGATTTAACAACTCCAAAATTTTTTAAACTTGATTTGAACCCTTAGTTTCTTTTTCTTTTGCCTTCAATGCTTGCCCCTAAGTCAAATAACTCTTTGTTTAAAATTAAAAATATAAAGTTATATAAAAACTTATTTTACTATAAATTTAATAATTAATTTGGATATATAGATGATACATTTAAATTCAAAAACTTATTTTACTATAATAACTTCAAATAATAAATTTAAGAATTATTTTTGGTATTTTAATAGAATAAGAAAATCTAAGATAAATTACATAAATAGTCATGTAACTATATATCAAAAATTTTTATTTTAGACACTCAAAAATAAAAATTTACAATTTAAACACTCATATTATTTGATCAATTTTTTTCTAAATAATAATAATATCTAAAATTCTAGTTAATAATATCTTTTAGAACATATTAGATTATGTAAGGTGAGAGGTTAAATTATAATTTTTTTATTTTTAAATGCTTAAAATAAAAACTTTTTGATACATGTAGGTTACCCAAAAACATGCTGCAAACTGAATTAATATCTGTGACGAAGGGCTTCCCACTTTGATTTGAACTCGTATACTCCACGCCTATATATACGTTCGACGCCTTTAGTCTCCTTCAAGGAAGAAAAAAAGACCTAATAGTTAGTAAATCATCCGTTTCTCTACGCCTCAAACCCTCTCCCCCCCCCAAGAATTTAACCATGGCCATCCTCTCTGGTTACATAGAAGATGAAGACAACAAGCAATCATCTACTTCTTCTGCTTTGTCTTTCAATGCAGTTCTAGACCCTTCAAATCCTCTAGGGTTTCTCGAATCTGCCTTCAACTTTGTGTCCGAAAACTCTGACATGTTCAACACCGATTCTGTGGAGAAGAAAATATCATCTCTTGTGAAGAACATCAAGGAAAGGACAATGAAAGAAGAGGCAGCAAAGAAAGAGCACGAGACGAAGGAAAAAGAGGAGATCAAGGAGAAGCCGAAGCCGAAGCTAAACCCAAACAAAGACAACGGTCTCGACATGGACAACCATTCATGGGGACAAAACCTGCAAGAGGTTACTGTTACAGTTCCTGTCCCTCTGGGGACCAAATCCCGGGACGTTGTATGCGATGTAAAGAAGGATTATTTGAAGGTTGGGCTCAAGGGTCAGACCCCTATTGTTGATGGGCAGTTGTTCGAGACCGTGAAACCTAACGATTCGTACTGGAGTTTGGAGGACCAAAAGGTAATATCTTTGCTAATGACCAAGTGCGACAAAATCAGTTGGTGGAAATCGTTGTTGAAGGGAGGACCGGAGATTGATACTCAAAAGGCAGAACCAGAGAAGAGCAAGTTGTCTGATTTGGACATGGAAACGAGATCCACTGTGGAGAAGATGATGTTTGACCAGAGGCAGAAGAAGTTGGGGCTTCCCACTAGTCAGGAGATTGAGAACCAGAACATGCTCAAGCAATTCATGGCTCAGAATCCAAATTTTGACATCACCAATGCTAAGATGTTTTAGATATAGATGATTGATTTTTATTTACTACTAGTTTCTTAATTAGATTAGTTGTTTGGTCTAAGAGTTCATAAAGAGCAAAGGTTTAGGATCTTTAAGGTTTAATTAGATAGTAAACAACAGTATCTTGTTAGCACCAAACTCTAATCTCAGCAATTAGTTGTTTATCGTTTATCAGTGTTTCATAATATAATATCAAGGTTTTTCCTTAGGGACAAGGAGAGGTATTCATGAATGATACTGGTATATTCCCTGCAAATGCTACAACATGTTGAGCCAATGCTATCCGAGCTAAGCCCAAATTACCTTTGATTGTGTCATGCACGAAAACAGCCCAAGGCTTTGCATAACGACACTAGAGAGCTTTGTGTTCTTCTAGTTAACTGAAGCCATCTATCTGGCCCAAGGCTTTGTTGTTCTAGTTAATGTCTTTTTCTTCTTAAAGATGGTGGAGTTGGATCGAGTCTGCCGGAGTCTCTCTGATTAGTATAAAAACAAAATAAATTTAATTTTTATTGTTTAATGTTGTTCTCACTTTATCCACAATTTTTTAAAATTATTTATTTGATTAAAAAGTTGACGGAAAAATTAAAATATGACAATTTACATATATCTCAAAATTTAAAAATATTCATAACTTTATAAAAGAAAAGTACACATACCTAAAATGAAATATACATAATTTTAAAGAATTCAATGCCAAAATAATAATAATAAATAAGATAAAAGTGCACATTATCTCAAAATAAGAAACAAAAAATATTAAGAAAAAGGGCTAAAACCATCCAAATTATTTAATTATTAATTTTGGGAACAATAAATTTAATTATCTTGAGTATCCATCTTTCTCAAAGGATGTTGTAATAGTAAAATTTTTAATGATTAAAAAAGTTGTCCCGCTTGGCTGCAACATGTGAGAATTTAGCAGTTTTTTAATAATTTTTTATTCATAAATTTTTTAAAGCTCTTGACTTTGTTCATTGACCATAAAAGTCGTGATGTATCAGTAATAAGAATAGGGTCCCGCTAACCTTTTCTTTTCTTTCATTCAAGTGAATCTGTTTCTATATCATTTTGAGGGTTTCGCAAAGGATTCCTTGTTCTTTCACTCCCTGTGTCTTCCCATCCATCCTCTCCCATCTCAGCTGAGTGATAATCATTGCGGATCTCTTCTCTATTAAACCATTCGGTTGTACTAGTAGTAATATAAAAGATCTCAACTTTGAAGCAGCTTTGAGTTTGAGAGATAGAATATGGCCGCACTACCTGAAAACCAGGGAAAGACCCTGTACGACAAGTACCAAGAGAGTTTGCCATCCCAAGAGAAGAGCAGCAAGGGGAAGTCCTTTGGCTTCTTGAGAAATAAAGATAAGAAACAGAATGGATCGGCCACAGCAGGAGCTGCCCCACCTGCAGGTTCAAACGGGGATGTTACCCCAAACAATCCCGGCGAAGGGAGCTCATCACTGAAGAAAATATTAAAAAGACTTATAAGCCTGCAGCCGCTGTGCGTGGTTTTAAGAAAGATGAGATGTCGCTTGAAATAATGCTTCTCAAAGGTGGATTTAGGGATGAACCCTTCAAGACAATCGGTGTTGTCGGGCTGCCTGGTGTTGGCAAAACAGCCCTTTGCAGGTCCATTCTCCGAAATGAGAGGGTGAAGAGTAGCTACACGCAAATGTTTTGGATAAGCTTGTGGTATGAGGCAGAGGAAACTGAGGAGGAGGTAGAGGAAACTGAGGAGGTGGTAGAGGAAATTGAGGATACACTTCCAGGGGACATCATCAAATTCAAATCCGATGTGCCTCATCTTCTTAGACGCCTGAGCGATCATCAGGAGAAACTAGCGGAGAACAAGTATTTAATTGTGTTAGATGATGTGGGGGAGGCAGAGGAAGACAGCTATTATGAAGATCTCAACAAATGCTTCAGCGATGAACATCTTCCAAAGCAGAAAGGGGGAGCGGTTATCGTGACGTGTAGGTCGGAGGAAGCAGCAAAGAAAGTGGTGGGAGACGACAACTTGCATCGACTTCAGCCTCTCAATGATCCAAACAGACGAGGCAGTGAAAGGTAAAAAGACAAGTGAAGACGCAACAATTTCAAACAAGGTGAAGGAGGAACTGATGAAGAGGTGTGGAGGTCTACCTGGGGCTGCACGAATGATGGGTGAAATCAAGAAGGACAAAAATAAAGCTAACCACACTCCGTCCACTCACTCCACATTTCTTGCTTAATTAGATGTGGTATTATTTCTTGTCTTTGTATTTTGGAATTGATGAACCTTTTTGTTTGGCCTTATACTCTGCTCTTTGCCTGCCATGTTAGTTAATTTTAATCCCCAAGTTTTTCCTTCTTTTTTTTCTTGTAAATTGCATAATTAGTCCCTCAGCTTTTAGCTTATTTTCATTTGGTCATCAAACTACCGAAAAAAACTTTCAACCATCAAATTATTGATAAAAATATTACGAATCTTATCAATTTAAATTTAAATTTAAATAATTTAATAAATTTAACTTTCAATAATTACAAATTTTATTTAATATATTTAATTATTTTATAACTGTACAAGCCCATTTTGCCCGGGCCCATACCAGCAAACCAACCCAAACAAACTAGACTAGTAAAACACTTCTAGTCCATTACAACAAAAATTAACCCAAAATGCCCAAACCCAAATTCAAGCCCAAACCTAATAGCCCATAACAAACTTTCAGCAACAGCAAACCCTAGCCCCAACTGCCCATGAGCGCCGCATGTGTGCCGCTCCACCTCCTCGTCCACCACGCCCCACGCGTCTGACACCCCTACTTGCTCCACCGTGCCCACCACCTGCAACAGAGACAGAAACAACAGCAAAGAAAGCATGCGATGATGGGGAAAATGATAAACAAAAGGAACAAAACAAATATATTGGCTTTAAAAGCCGAAATCTGTCAAGGGAACAGGGGGGATTTTTTCTTTTCATTTTTCAACTGTAATACTACTTAAGAATACAAGAAAAAAGCAGATTCAAGCGAAAAAGACCAAAAACAGAAAAGGCAGTCAGATCTAAGGTTTTTATTGTTCAAAAACTCTCTATTACATATTTTTACATAGCATAAATCTAAAAAAGGGAGTTAGCAAAAAAAAATAAAAAAATTTTACCTTTCCGGCCACCGCATGCGGTGGCCGGCGCCGGCGCCGGCGAGCCTCCGGTGGCCGTCCGGTACCCCCCCTTTGCCGGAAATCGCTCCGTGCCCTCCCTCTCCCTCTTTCTTTCCTTTTTTTTTCCCTCACCTGGTCTCAAATGAATTTTTTTCAAAAAATTTTAGCTTTTATAGGGGACCAAAACGCACCGTTTTGGTCCCCCCCTGTTTAATGATAAAACGACGTCGTTTCGGACGTGGGGCGGGTCGACCCGACCCACACCAGGGTAGGATCCGCGTGTTTTTGAGCGGAAGGGCTATTTGCGCAATTGGCCCTTCCGCATTTTTATATTTCGCAATTAAGTTATTCGTTGTTTATAAATTGACCCTGAAATCCATTACACTTTGCGATTTAGTCCCCCTTCCAACGGTGTCGTTTCAAGTGTTTGGACAAATTATTTATTTGATCCCCCATAGTTTAACGCGCGTTCTGATAAGTTCATTCTCCTTTAATTTCTTTCAAAATTCGCCCCAGAGATTTGGTTTTTAATCCAATCTCATCCCTTCTTCAATTTTTTACCTTAAATTTCATAATATTTTTGCTGTTTAATTCAATTTTAAATATAAATTGTTATATATATAATATTATTATCATTGTTGTTTTATTATTATTGTATTATATTTAACTATATATATATTTTGTTTCGTTTCTATTATTATATACATGTATCATATATTCATTAATATTAATATTTGTTCACATATTTCATTACATATATATATAGGTATTTTTGTGTATATGGTATTATTTTCATGTATTCATTTATTTATATCATTTTTTTATAATTATATTAGGCATACACTTGTAAATATCGTGCTATTCGTATATTTCCCATCATCTCATACAAATATCTTTGCATTATTCGTCATACATTTTTTTTCATTTTTATGTATATGTTTTAGATATCACAACATTTATATATTTTCGCATTATGTTACGTATACATTTTTTGTCTTTACTATTGTGATTATTAGTATATGTTTTTTATATTTATGAATATATCTTTAATACATATAAGTGTGTATTTATTATTAATAGATGTTTTCAACACTATTATTATGTATATTATGTGAATATTTTAACATTATATTATAATTTTATATATATTACGCATATATAAATATATACCCCCTTTTTAAATATTATATTTTACATATATATGTAGATATACGTACTTATACCTATTTAAACATATTTTTTCACACTTCATAATTTTTATACACTTACATATATTTATGCATATTTTACATCATATACATACTTATATATTTTATACTCTTAAAAATGCTTTTTGTATATTTCATATATTTTATAATTCACATACATATATCTTATATTATCACGATTTGTAAGTATATAAATATACATTTACATTTTTTAAATATTTATCGATTTCACATATGCGTATATACTTATCTATGTTTTCATATTCTGCAATTTATATATATATTTCTTATTTTATGGTTTTAAATTATACATGCATATACATTTTTACATAATTGTATTTATTGTCATCATTGTTATTGGGTGCTTGTTTATTTATTCATGTACACTTGTGCTTTTTTAAATGTTAGTTCTATTTATTTATTTGTATGCTTCGTGTATGTAATCGCCTCGTCATTTCATTTTGCCTATTGTATTGTTGTTACTCACTTTACTTTGCTTACCTTGTCGTATTCGTTATTGTTTCGTCAAGCATTAACACCAAACATCAAAAGGAAAATTTTTCTAAATAAGGCAATATTTCGCGTTTGGAAAATCGAGAAAACGTGCCCTAACGTGCTGGGTTTCGATTTCTCGTTCGACCAAATAGCCAAATATCCTTTTTAAACTTTTAAATAAGGCGATATTTCGCGTTTGGAAAATCGAGGAAACGTGCCCTAACGTGCTGGGTTTCGATTTCTCGTTCGACTAAACAGCCAAATATCCTCTTAAAGCTTCAAAATATAGTTTTATTAAACTATAAGGTGATCTTGGTTTCGATGGTTTAGGGTATCGTGTCCTAATGTGCTGGATGTGATATTCCTTCGGAACAAGAGAATTTTATATTTCAATTCACGTTATCAGAGTTTTCTTTTAAGGATCGTATTTTTAAAACCCTTCAAATTTTCAATTTTCGACACTAAGACACTAATTAATCAACTAGGTACCAATTTTGGGCGTATCGAGGGTGCTAATCCTTCCTCGTGCGTAACCGACTCCCGAACCCGTTTTTTTTAAAATTTCACAGACCAAAATCTTTGTTTTAATAAAAATTAAATCGTTTATTAAAAACAACCACTTTTCAAGGTGACCCGATCACACCTCATCAAAAAGGATCGGTGGCGACTCCCGTTTTCATTCTTTTTTATCCAAGTCGACCCCGTTTTCATTCAAAAAATGGAGTCAACAGCTTGGCGACTCCGCTGGGGACATAAGAGAGTCAAGCCACGTGTTGATTATTTCTTGACTTTTTGTCGAAAGTTGAAAATCCGATTTAAATTTACGATCCTCTCATCTTTTGTTTTGAGTTACATTTTTATCGTGTTCTGTATTTTATTTTATACCTCCGCACATTCCATTGCATGACCGTTGGTCACACCTTTTAAGTGGGAGTGAGAAACTACGCCTTCGTGAGGTTTTCACCTCCGCATGGGATAGTGAATAGCTTCCGGGATACATCCGTACCTATGTCTTCGTGAGATTTTCATCTCCGCATGGCCATAGGGAAATGTATTCCCCTGAACTGAACTCGGTCCATATGAGCCTATAATGGGTGAGGATCGAGGAATCTGCTGGTTCAGGTGCCCTTACTTTAGAACCAAACCATACATAGCAAGCCATAAGAACCCACCGAGATAGAGCTATTCCAGACCCTAGTGCTTACCGAATAGATGCTGTATTTGTTATTGTTTACTTTAAATCCTAGATCTAATTTGCTTTGTTTGTGGTTGCATGGCATTTTCATTTCAAAAGAGGTGTCGATTCACGTTCAGTATAGATAGAAAGCTTATCATGGAAAAGAGGTTTCTTGATAAAGTAGAAGACAATGCAGCTGTACGATTATGGGCTGAGACGATGTGGAGAGAGAAAGGCGATAGTCTTGCAGAAGGGTACGTATCAGAGTTATGGGACTTCACCCGTATCAGCGTAATCCAAAATGATCTTCGAGAAATGAAGGAAATATGGGATCAATGGGACGACGGGACCAAGCAGATGTTTTACCGTGACTACGGGGACTTGCCTTACTTACTTGGTGTCAAAGTGGACAAGCATTTATTCCGAGCCCTAGCCCAGTTTTGGAATCCTGCTTACAGTTGTTTCACTTTTGGAAAAGTGGACTTGGTGCCCACCGTGGAAGAATATACGACCTTGCTTCGGTGTCCAAAGATTCAAATTGACAAAGCCTATTCTAGAGCTGCTAGTGTCCCGACATTATTAAAAAAATTGATGAGCATTACAGGGATGAGCGAACAGTGGGTCGCTGCCCGGATCCAACAGAAAAGAGACAGTAAATGCGTTCCTTGGAAAAGCTTGCGAGATTTAGTATTGGCACACCCTGATGTGAAGAAAAGAGTGGATGTCTTCGCTCTAGGTATCTATGGTTTGGTAATTTTCCCTAGAGCTTTAGGGCACGTAGATGAGGCCGTCTCTGATTTGTTCGATCGGCTTAGTAAGGGAGTCACGCCCATCCCGGCAATCTTGGCAGAAACCTTCAGATCTCTAAGCGCATGTCGAAGAGCAGGGGAGGGAAGGTTCATCGGATGCGCACAGCTACTATTGGTGTGGTTCCATAGTCACTTTTGGAAGGTGGAAAATGTCTCTTATCGAGTCTTCTCAGAAGGTTATTCCCCGTTGAAGGAACAAGTTGCTACACCAAGACGAGACGACATCACGGAAGAGAAATGGATGATGATTCTCCAAAATCTTCAGGAGGATGACGTTGAATGGAAAGCTCCTTGGATGGTACCCGACGAGATCCTGTATCGATGTGGTGATTTCGACTGGGTCCCTTTACTCGGAATTTGGGGAGCTATCGGTTATGCCCCTTTACTCGTATTAAGACAATATAGATCGAGACAGTTCATACCAGCAACACAAGGGTTGGCTCAATGTGAGTTTTCTTATAAGGATGAAAACTACAAGAGAAAAACTCGAGAAATATCTAACGCTTGGAAACAGGTTCACCGAATGAAAAGATTTACCATAGGAGCGATGGCAACTTCAGAATATTATGGGTGGTGGAGTAAAAGAGTCAATGACAACATCCCTAAGCCGAGGGAAGATTGCGTTCAGTCTATAGAAGAGCATCTACAAGTAGTTCCGTCAGAATTAGAGATCATCAAACGAGACTTTGAGAAAAGAAATTCTGAGTTGGGAAAGAGGATAGAACAGTTAGAAGAAGAAAGAGTGCATTTGGGATTAGACATCGATATCCACAAGCTAGAAGCCGAGAAATTAAGGAAGGGAAAGAACAAAGCTGAAGAGGATTTGGATAGTCTAAAAACAGATTACAAGAAGCTGCGATTGTCGATGAGAACTGTCGGTCTGGGCAAAACGTCAGAGCAGTGGCGACAAGAGATCAATGAGGAAAAGAATAGGGCCGATCAGTGGGAAAAGAAATTTCAAGATGCTCGAGCTCGAGAAAACGCTTTGGAAAGGAGTTTGTTAGAGTGCCGAAATGAGAAGGCAGGATTAAAAGCCAAGGTGACAGAGCTAGAAAAGTCACTTCACTCGTACCGTAGTCGCAACTCCATGATCGAATTAAGAGCAAGCTTAAATAAGATCGAAGAACTGAAGGAAAAGGTAGAGGAGCTTGAGGACGCATTACACAATTCTGAGCTACGAATGGAGCTTCTTGAGAGGAGTAATGATCAATGGCAAGAGCAATTCCATCATTCTCAAAGGCAGATTAGAGACAGAGATTACGTTATGGGCGAAGCTGTGACTCAAGTGCGGGAAGTGGCTGATCATCTGCAAACATTAGCAGTTCAGGCCGATGTATTGAGTTTGAAATATGAGTCAGAATCAAGCCGAGGTCGAGATTTAGCTTGGCTTCTTAGGAAGGTTAAGGCCTTGGGTATAAAGGCGAAGTCGTATATGTAATTTATTTTATGTAAAGAAATTTGCTTTCTAGTTGAGTTTTCTAATGAAATTGAATTCGAATCAATGCCTCTTTTTGCATTCATTTCATACATTTGCATTACATCATATGCAGTAAGTTTCATAAAATGACCCTAATAAAATTAAATTATGACAGTTACCCTGGAAACCAACAAAAATCTAATCAAATATCACTACGGTACTCGTCGCCAAACAAAAGTAATGGATCAAATGATGGAAAGATTGGAACAGTTGCAACGAGAGATGCAAGATCAGATGCATGAACGACTGGAAAAAATCCAGCAGGACATGTTAGAATCCCAGAATACTGTGATGAACCAATTAAAGCAGTTATTGGCTGGAGGGAATAACAAAGGAAAAGACCCCGTAGTTGATGCTGGGGAGGATCACGATGACCCTGTTTATCCTCCAGGTTTTACCCCAACTAACATCCAAGCACAACCAGAGGTGTACCCACAGAGGATACCGGTTACCATTAGACCTCAATGTCTGGCTAGTGCCTCGGTACCAGTGCATTTTCAAATGGGCTCGGGTTCTAATCCCGGGGATAATCCCACTAATCCTGTGGTCCCAGACCTCGATGACGTGGTAGAAACAGAAAAACAAGAATGAACCTGCCAAAACAGCTGGAGGACCGATGTAGATGGTTAGAGGAAAAATTTAGAGTCATGGAGAACATCGACTATCATCGCGGGGTTGACGCCAAGGATCTGAGTTTGGTCCCTGATTTAGTACTCCCACCTAAGTTCAAAATGCCGGAATTCGAAAAATATAATGGGACTAGTTGTCCTGAAGCTCATATAACTATGTTCTGTCGAAGAATGACAGGATACGTCAACAACGATCAGCTGTTAATCCACTGCTTCCAGGACAGTTTGATCAGATCTGCAGCCAAATGGTACAACCAACTGAGTCGTGCTAAAGTTAGTTCATGGAGAGACTTGGCGCAAGCTTTTATGAAGCAATACAGTCATGTAACGGATATAACACCCGATCGAATTACGTTACAAAACATGGAGAAAAAGCCTAGCGAGAATTTCAGGCAGTACGCCCAACGATGGAGAGAAGTGGCAACACAAGTCCAGCCACCCCTTTTGGAAAAAGAGGTCACCATGTTGTTTATCAACACTTTGAAAGCCCCGTTCATCAACCACATGTTGGGGAGTGCTACCAAGAGCTTCTCGGATATGGTAATGTCCGGTGAAATGATTGAGAACGCGGTAAGGAGCGGTAAAATCGACACGGGAGAAAGCTTCAAAAGACCAGCCCCAAGGAAAAAGGAGGGCGAAGTAAACAACGTAAGCACATATAGCAAGAGCCATTCAAAACCGATTACTGTTGGCCCTCCAAAAATGATAACCACTAGTCACCAAGCCCCCTCGAGGCAGGAACCCAACACAAGGCCCAATACAAGGACTAACACAGAGAGACTTCAGTTCACGCCCATTCCAATAACATACGGGGAACTGTATCAGAAGTTATTTGATGCACACATAGTATCTCCATTTTATCTCGAGCCCATGCAACCTCCATATCCCAAATGGTATGACACGAACGCCCAATGTGAATACCATGCAGGGATACCAGGACACTCAATTGAGAACTGTACTGGGTTTAAAAAGGCGGTGGAAAGGTTCATTAAGATGGGGATTATGAAGTTTGACGACCCATTAGGACCCAACGTAGCAGCGAATCCGTTACCCAACCATGCTGATAAAGGGGTAAACGCAATAATCGAAGGTGAGAAAAAGAGAATCAAAACCGACATTGCAGAGATAAAAACCCCATTGAGTTGGGTCTGGAGACAAATGATAGAAGGAGGTCTCATCAAACAAGATTCAAAAGAAAGGCCCGAAGGAACGAAGACGTACTGCGAGTTTCATGCTGAAGAAGACCATGACATTCGAAACTGCACTGAATTCAGGGCCTTGGTGCAAAATCTGATGGACAACAAAGAGCTAGAATTTTATGAAGAGATCAAAGGACTTGAAAATGGAGAAGTTTATGCTCGAGGAGGGGTCTATGGAAAGGCCCAAATCACCAGTGGTGATATTTAAGCAAGAGTAAGGATGAATACAATGGCGCAAGGTCATAATCAAAAACTGTAGCTTCTTACAAGGATGCAAAGGTCCTTGAAATTACGACTGCAATGTGATGATCACGGGAGAGGAGAACCCGATAAATGCTTCAGAAGAGGGTAATGACGCAGGCTTCTATACGCGTAGTGGAAAACGCTACGACCTGGGAAATACAAAAGGGAGCCTATAAAAGGAAAAACCTTGGCGGTTGAACAAGATAAAACGAAGACGATCGGAACTGAACCGCATACTAACACACCAGTGACTGAAAATGAGGCTAGAGAATTCCTAAAATTCTTGAAGCATAGCGAATATAGCGTGGTGGAACAATTGCATAAGCAACCCGCTCGCATCTCAGTGCTCGAGTTACTTCTAAGTTCAGAGATACATCGTAATGCGTTGGTAAAAGTGCTAAATGAGACTTATGTCGCTAAAGATATCTCAGTGAACAAATTGGATCGCCTGGTTAACAATATAAATACCGATAACTTCATCTTCTTCAACGATGATGAGATCCCGCCAGGCGGTATGGGATCCACCAAGGCCTTGCACATCACTGCCCGTTGCAAAGGGTGTATACTACCGGGTACTTGTTGACAATGGATCGGCCCTAAATGTTCTGCCCCTGTCCACATTAAACAGGCTACATGTGGATAGTTCTCACATGAAATCATGCCAAAATATAGTGAGAGCATTTGATGGCACTCAGAGGAAAGTGATGGGAAGAATCGAGATACCTCTATTGATTGGTCCAAATACATACGAGGTGGATTTTTTGGTAATGGATATTAAACCATCTTACAATTGCCTATTGGGGAGGCCTTGGATCCATTCTGCAGGAGCTGTACCATCGTCACTTCACCAAAAGTTAAAATTGGTGATGGAGGGTCGATTGGTGACTATAGATGCAGAAGAAGACATCATTGCATCAGTCACCGATGATATGCCATACATAGAGGCCGATAGTGAAGCGATAGAATGTTCATTCCGATCATTGGAATTCGTAAATGCCACATTTGTCATCGAGATGAGCAAAATCCCAGAGCCTAAGATATCCAAAGCTACGTCAATGAGCTTACAGCTAACGATGGGAAAGGGAGCATTGCCTGGAAGAGGATTGGGAAATACCTCCAGGGAAGGGTCGAAGTACCGATCCTAATTAACAAACAGGACCGTTATGGTTTGGGATATAAGCCTAATGCGAGGGAAAGGAGGAAAGAGATGGAGAAAAAGCAAGAAAGAGAAGAGCACATTTGGGCGGGATAGAAGTCAAGTGGGGACCGATGACCTTTCCCCATATATCTAAGACTTTGTTTCAAGGGGAATTGTCTACCCTGAAGAGAAGGATGAGGTTACAGAGGAAGGATTGAGAGGTTGGACATTAATGCCATATCCGCGGAAGAAAGGGTGGAAAGGAATTTATCGGGCATTCGTCCTTACGACCTGGAAGTGTTTTG